>NW_010432677.1:0-12230 GCF_000710305.1 Buceros rhinoceros silvestris | reverse complement strand
TTCCTAGTTTTTCCTTTGGGAAGTTGAAATAGCCAGAGAGTCGTAGAATTGTATCTGCGGCAAAGTGTTGCTGCGTGCTACCCAGGAGGTGCAGCCTCCCCTCTGATTCCCTTACTTTTAATTAGTAGTGTCTGCCATACAGGATTCCATTCACTGAGTTTTAGCCTTGACTGCCTACAATGTTGGCATGAATGAGAAGCACTTTTTCCCCCCCCCCCACTGGTGACCACAGGGTTTTTATGATACGTGACATATCCACCAAGGATCTCTGATTAGACTGGATTCTTACTCTAAATTTTGTGTTGTTTTTAGAGAGGGTGTTATATATTCCTTCATAGTGGAGTTCCAATAATCCTGACAAAGACCTCTTAATTACCATATTTTCTTAGAATGTTATCAAGAGTCTTCAAGTATTATCTCGCCGAGGGCCGAACTGTACCTCACCAACCTCATGGATTTCTCTGATGAGATGGGTCACTCTGGGGTGAGGGGAGAGAAGTGAATGTTGGGTTTTATTTGGCCATGTGAAAAATCCGTCTTTTTAGTACCGTTTTCAGGCAGTTGTTTTTTTACCTGCTGTTTTTGTTTTTCCTTTCACTCTAGGGCCATTACTGAGCAGAAACAGAAAATGAAGCGTCTGGGGTCAGATCTGACAAGTGCTCAGAAAGAGATGAAAGCAAAACATAAAGCCTATGAGAACGCCGTCGGCATTCTCAGTCGTCGGCTACAGGAATCTCTCGCTGCAAAGGAATCTGCCGAAGCAGAGCTGAGCAAACTAAAAGCACAAATCTCTGATTCTGAAAACAACCAGATTGCTCAAGTATGCAGATGTCTTTTAACATTGTTAGTACAAAGATAGAACTATCTTACTAGTAAATGTAAGTCTTGAAGTATTATTTTACACTGAAGTGATGAATATATTTGGAAGGTAAAGCTCAATAAGAACACGGCATCAGTGTTCTGAGCATCTGAGCACCGAGAATTTCCTTAACTACATTTGAGAGAGCTGATTTGGCAGGCTTAGGTTTGGTTAGTGGTTTTTTATTTTGTTTTACTTGTATCTGTTAGATTACCAACTGTAATTCAAGCTCAAGAGGATAATCAGCCTTAGTGCTAATTTCCAGATTAATTTTTATTGTTGGTTTGGTTTTTGTGTTGGGTGTTTTTGTTGTTTTTTTAAAGGCTCAGCATCTGAAGATTCTCCAAAATTCTCTTTTCTGCTTTTTTCTCATTGACGGTTAAAAAGTTATTCAGGGTAGCCATAACTTACTCATATGTTATCCCTGCAATAAGAAAATTAATTTACCGATGGAAGCCCCAATTCCTGGGACCAATGGAGCAGATACTAGATGCTGTAACAGCAGTAGTTGGATGCCAGGGTGGAAAGCTTTGAGCATCAGAATGTACATTAAGCACTAGCACCTCATTTAATACTTGCTAGAGAAGTAGGCTTTTCAACAAAACCAGATGTACTCCTGTGGATGGGTGATACGCTGATCATGCTTGTGATCCCTTTGTCTGTAGGAAAGGATTCAAGCTCTGGAGACAGAATTGCAAGCTGTTAGCAGCAGTAAGTTGATGCTGGAAAAAGAGCTGCAAGAAGTGATTTCACTTACCAGCCAGGAGCTTGAAGAATACAGAGAGAAAGTGCTGGAACTTGAGGATGAGGTGATTGCTTGAATTTGCATGGTAGATGGGAAGGTGACAGTAAAAAGTACCTGAGCGACAGGGAGAAATATTAGTACCATAATTTTTTTCCCAAGGAAATTGGAATCTTGCATAGGAAACATCGTGTGAGTGACACTTGCTGATTTTGCTGCCCTGTACTGGTTCTTTGTGGCTTCATGAATCATTGTTGCATAGGGGAATAGAAGATGAGAGCAAAAAGTAGTTCCTGTATTAGATACCAGCTGAGTCTGGTCATGAGATGGTGAGGACGCATGAATCATTATCTTTTGAAACTCTCTGGAGTCACAGATGCTCAGTGGTTTTGAGGGCAGGGTGGTGGTGTTCAGTTGTAGAGTTGCACAAAAGAATTGTATATAGCAACTACTCTTGATATGCCCCTGAACAGTACTCCTGGATTTGGCTTTCTAGCAAGCACTTTAGTCTTCCAAAAGGGAAAAATACCAAACTGAACTTACTTTGAAGTGTTCATTAAAAAAAAATGAAGAAAGAAAAGGGAAAAAGAAATCCCACTCTGGGAAGGCAAGACATTTACTGAGCGTAGCTCACAGCTTTTTGTGGTAGTAATCTGGAGTCATTTGGGTTTTATTTGATTTGGCTTTTTTCTTTGGCTATAGCTTCAGGAATCTAGAGGCTTCAGGAGGAAGATAAAACGTTTAGAGGAAATTAATAAGAAGTTGGCCCTTGAACTGGAGCACGAACGTGGAAAACTTACAGGTCTTAGTCAGTCCAACGCTGCTTTGCGGGAGCACAACAATATCCTTGAAACAGCATTGGCAAAAAGAGAGGCAGACTTGGTACAACTGAATCTACAGGTATTTGACCTTTTGGTATAATATCTTAAAGGAATTGGCTCCTATTTCTGGTAACAGGATGTAGATGTCTTCACTCATCTGATAAAAAGTTGGTGAATTTTCTCCAGATCTGGGTCTCCCTTGTGTTATATAACAACAGTAATGTAGGGTGCTAAACAAGAGATCAGAAATGAGACTTTGCACTAAACAGAGCCATTTATTTTGGAAAAAAACACATTACCCTAAAATAATTGCAGTAATGAAAGTATGGCTCAAGTAAGTTGGAACATATGAAGTGTATTACATACGGATTCATGGACATGAACCATTTTTATGCCAATAGTAATTTATTCAAGGGGTATAAGCAAATGGGAATATAGGCAATGAGCTACCATTTAACTGCAGCTGCTCTTAAGGTTGAAGGGTACCACGAGGAAAGGCTTAGCAGCGAACAGCAGCGAGAAGTTCTGCAATCCCTGCTTTGGCTTGTGTTTGTTTCCTCCACTGGCAGTTCTGGTCTTTCAGAGAGCCCACACAAAACATGCGTTTATTTTCATGATGTGATGCAGGTTCAGGCAGTCCTAAAGCGGAAGGAGGAAGAGGATCAGCAAATGCAACAACTTATTCAAGCTTTACAGGCTTCCTTAGAGAAAGAAAAGTCAAAAGTTAAAGACCTTAAGAAGCAGGTAATGGCTCATCTTTTGGTTTATTTACTTAAAAGGTGATGTAAATGCTAAGTATTTGAAAAGTAGCTTGAAACAAAATTTATGCTTTATAAAAAAACCTGCTTCCTGCAGGGTTTCTGTCTCAATGGCCAGTGGCTGAAGGATCAGTTGATGTCTTTTCTGTTGTGCCCTGTGTTAAGCATGCTCACTGACTACCAGGGAAGTTCCATTAAGACTTGTAATGTGTGGGCCATGTCCTGAAGCGATCATCCAAAAATTCACCGTGAAGAAGCAATCTGACAAATGTGTTTCATCCGTTATATATAGTTATTAACCGCCATTAGCATTAAGAAGGAAAAAAGCGAAGTGTTAACAGCTGCATAACTTCCTTCTTGATTTGTTTAGTACCCCTTTGATTCCCCTTCAGGGGCAGAACAAATACTGCATCTTTCTTTCCTTGTAGGAAGCAGCAGCCAAAGCGGATGCAGCACATAACCGTCGCCATTACAAAGCTGCTATGCTTGAGCTCAGTGAAATCAAGAAAGAGCTACATGCCAAAGAACTGCTTGTCCAAGCCCTTCAGGTTGAAGTGGACAAACTGCAGTAAGTAAATGTCCAAGTTCTTAGAAAATAGTAAATAAAACCAATCCTCGAAGCCGCTCAGCAGCAAATTGGTTTTGCTGCTCTGGAGTGTGTTACATTGAAATGTACCCGGCTGAGCCTGACCGTAAGATGCATTTTGGACTCCAGGGAAATACTTGCATTTTTCTGTCCCTTCGTAATTCAGTTAAATCTGAAGTGCACTGTATTTAGGCTTGACCGTCTGCTTTTTTTACAGTTTCAGTATAGATTTCTACGATTTCATGTTAGTATTAAGGATTAACACTTCACATACGTCCTATTATTCTTCTCTCTTGTACATCCTCAAGGAACTACACAGAGGATGTATTTGGTTGTTGAATATATTCCACAATATATTAAAATTCAATTTGTTTTCTTGTATAGAAGATACTTTTTAAAGAAGTTATCAGACCTACATGAGAACGGATGTAAGGTTAATGCCGTTCCTCCTAAAACAAAAGCAAAATTCCTCACAGGTTTTTTGTTTTGGTTTTTACTGCATAATTTATTGTTTGTAACTGGATATTACCAGTGCTCAAGGAATATTCTTTTTTCGCAATATTAAATAATATATTCATGCATCTGTCTCAATTTGTCATATAACTCTTGCTGTGAATGCAGTGGCAAAACCTTCAGTCAAAACTGTAACTAACCAGGTTCCAAGCACTGTCATGTCATTTACGGTTACATAGCTAACCCAGTGAAGTACGTGTTTTCAGGGTCAGATTAAATAACTGCTGTGTCTCTTAATCCTGCTGTGCAGAGCAGAGGATGAAAAACATTCCCAGGAGGTGTCAGAGTTTCAGCAAGAGCTGGCAGAAGCCAGGTCTCAGCTCCAACTTCTGCAGAAAAAGCTGGATGACAAGCTTAGCGAACAGCCTGTAGTAAGCCAAGAGGTAAAACCTGCGCATTTACCTTGTTTATCCTTATTTATGACGCACGGTATGTCTTCATTTGACTTCATTGCAGCATTTTTAACGAAGTTTTACTAGGTTTTCTTAGAATCAAGAAGGGTTCATAAGACATGATAATACATTTCGGATTTCATGGTTGTACCTGTCGATAATTCTAAAGATACTTCTTTTTTTTTTTTTTTCTTCCCTTGGTAGGTGGAAGACCTCAAGTGGGAAGTAGAACGAAAAGAAAGAGAAATTGAAACGCTTAAACAGCAGTTGGATATGAGTGAACAGCGCAGCCACAAGGAGCTGGAAGGGGTACAAGTTGTCTTGCAGGTATTTAATCTACCTGGTGGAGATTCTGATGCATAACTGGTGTTGCTCTAGGGGGGTAATTTTTATTCTTTAAAAGCATATTATACTGATACTATTTTTAAAATATTTTTTTATTTGTAAAAACTTATGCCCTGTATGTTTTGTAGTGTCTCATCTTTTCTTAGTTTCGTTTTGCTGTTAGCTTCTTATTTCCTTGACCTTACACCGTTAGAATAGGCTACTGACATTTTTTTTATTCTCATTTATGGTTTTCTGCCAGGGCAAATTGGTTTCAAACAGCAGTGCTATGTGTTGTTTCTTTTTCTAGTTTCCTCTGGGAACTGGAAAAAAATGATCAAAGCATTAGTTGGCTGGAATTTTTATACTGTTTCCCTGTATCGTGTTGATTCTCTGCTTTTCCCATTTAGAATATCAAGGCTGAGTTGGAAGTGGTGAGGGAAGATCTGTCAGTGACTCAGAAGGATAAGTTTATGCTGCAGGCTAAAGTGACTGAACTGAAGAACAGCATGAAGTCGCTGCTGCAGCAGAACCAGCAACTGAAGCTGGACCTGAAGCATGGCAAGATGAAGAAGGTATTTAAATAGAGAGAATACATGTTGTAGGGTGCTGAAAAATACTCTGCTAATGCTCCTAAATTACAGTACCGTAAAATACTCCACTGCAGGAAACCTGGTGGAAACTCTGAACTGAAATGCCTGCAGACTTAGTGATGTTCTGATATTTAAATGATAAATGCAGGAAGATTGGCAGGCAAAAGTAACTGTACTGATCTTGACTTCCCACCTTTTACTTCAGAAACCTTGGTGTTGAGCATGTTCTCTTACATTTACATTTTGACTAATAAAGCAAAAAAGGTAGTGCTTAAATTATGAATCATGGGCAAATGTGGAGTTAATGCCGCCTTCATGTTCCCGTGTCTCTCTTCTCTATACTGTCTAGTTTGTCTTCTTTTCACAGTTTCAAAAGCTGGTTTCTTTTGAGTTACTAGTACACAGAAAATGCAGTAATAGGTGATCTCTTGTCCTTTCGAAGTCTCTCCCTTATTGAGAAATAATTTCGTATGGAAGTCTCCGTTTGATTCTTCTAGACACTGTACCTCATCCTGCAGGTTCCACAATTTCCAAAAGGCTTTCCTTGATTGTACAGAATGGATTTTTTTTCTGAGTTGTTCTCTTCACTGTACTGAAATAATGTTACTAAAATGTCGTGAAGATCCAAGTAATTTGCTTTAAATCAATCCTTCGTGGTTTATTTCTTTAGTAGAGTGAGTTCTTGAGTAGGTCCTTCTAGATGCTGTTCACTTATGACCTCGGCTAGCAGATGACACTAGGTTAGCAACTTCTGCTTGTGACCCGTGAGACTTAACAAGGATGTCCTCCTGATTCCCGCTCTGTAATCCTGTAGATGTGAGACTCTTTCGATGTGGTAAAAATTACACTGATGAAATAACTTCATTGTCTTTCTGGGGCTTCTTTTTTCTTTTAACCAGAGGAAGGAACTGAAAGGAGAGAATAACTCTTCAAATCCTGTGACTCCAGTCAAGATTCCTGATTGTCCAGTGCCTGCTGCCTTGCTGGAAGAACTGTTGAAACCAGCGACAGCTGTGAGCAAGGAGCCTTTAAAAAATCTGAACAGCTGTCTCCGGCAATTAAAGTATGACCTGTTATTTTCAACCATATTAAATAATCTTAAAAATGTTTCCAAGAAATCAGCTGCCAGACTAAGGAAAAAGAGATTTGTGAAATGAGGTTTTTTCCTCATATGGGGACTATATTTAGGACAGTTAGGCTGTTCTGTCATTGTAAGTGTTTGTTTATATGGTAATGAAGTAGGAGAAGAAGCCTTTACAATAAACTAGACAAAGCGCCCATCCTAAATCATACACAGCAGAACAAAGCAGAAACAGCTATTTCTAGTTGTTCTGGCTGGTGGAAAACCTGGTGTTGCTTTCTCTTCACAGCATCAGAAGGGCTGCTTGTGATAGAAGCCCAGACACTGTGTTAATAAGAAATCTCTAATCTCTACAGCCAAAGTTCATCCTGGCAAAAATAGGTTATCAAGTCTTCCCTTCAAGGTTGATGAGATTCTGAGCAGGAAAGCCATAACCTCAGAAAGTCCAAGTTATTAGGAAAACTGAGCTGCTGTTATCACCTCAGTTGGTGTTTGAGGGGAGTGAGCCTGTGATAATGTTGTGTGATCCTGTACTACCAGACTAATTGCTTTGCAAAGTTGGAGTCTAACTAAAGTCATAGTATGTTTATCTAGTTGTTTTTCTGTGCTGCTTTCCTCACGTCTTCCTCTCGTGTTGTCCTTTATACCTGCAAGAGTACCACGCTCATCAGCTGCAGTCCCTGAGTGCTGTTACTGAGGAAACATGCTGCATCATCCCTCACGAGGAGTGTGTGCAGCAAAGGAGCTGCTGCATTCTTGGCCCTTAGTTTTGAATTAAGCACAGTGTATTTGTTTTGCTCTTAAAGACAATTCCTAAGATTCCTGTAGGCTTCCTTCTCTTGAATACAGCTATAGCTTAGATAGTCTTGGACTAGGTTTCAGGGATCAGAGAAGTAATGTTCTGATCTTGCATTTAGCAGTTAGCTTTCTGCTTGTTAATTTTTGCTTTTTTGTTCTCAATACTTTCAAAAGGCAAGAAATGGACAGCCTTCAGCGTCAGATGGAGGAACACACCATTACAGTACATGAATCAATGTCTTCGTGGACTCAGATTGAGGGGCAGCTAATGGACCTTACCTCTACTAGTCCTGCAACTGCATCAGATCAGAAGGAGAATCCTACTGCAGATGAAAAGAAACAGAATTGTAGTGCTAGTGACAAGGAAGCTTTGACACTATAACCTCCTTATCAGTTGTCTTTCTTCCTATTGCTTTAAGTATGTAAACAGATCTTTATCAGAATTATTTATTTATTTCATTTTTTAAAGTGGTGTTCAGAGTTGGTATGCCTTTGCCTGTGGGAGCAAAAGGCATGGGAGTGAGAAACCGGTGTAATGTTAAATGCAGAATATGCTATTCGAGGGGTTGTTTGAAACCTTACCGTAATAATTCCATCGTGTTGGGGACTGACAAGTGGTAAATCTAGTTCGTTTTGGGGTTTAGTAAGAGATTCAGATGAAGGTTTAAAATGAGGTCAAGAGGAGAATCTGATTCCAGGTCTGTATTTCTTCAGTCTGGGCGAGTTTGTTAAGGAATGACTGTTAATTATGTAACATCTGGGGTTTGGGTTGGGGATTTTTTTTGTCTTGTTTTCTCCCGTCTTGGGTTTAATCCAAATCACAGGGAAAAATAAGTTCTGCTCATGTTCAGCCATTAGCAGTGGTTGAGAACCTGGGTATTCTGAGCATCATCTCTCCTCCCTCCTATAATCTTGAAATTCAGATAACAGGTATCTCTATTTAAAGAAAAAAATTCATTTGAGGCCATTTCTAGTTATGAAGATGACCTCTGACCTACAGCAAAAGAAACAAGACTGTAAAGACAAGCAGTGCAGACCAGTGTCTATCTTTGGCAGATTTGCTTGGGATGTTTTCTGAAGTACCAGTTTTTCTTTTACAGTCACAGGCCAGTAGGGAGCTTTGCTTCAATGCACAAATACTTGCACCTTTTTAGCTCAACTTTTGAAGTAGACACCCTTGAAAAAGGTATGCGTGTAATATATATATATCTAAGAAAAAATCATAATTTTCTGACTTTGAGTATCTGTTTTAATATGCTTATATACTGTAAGTTAAGGCTGACATGAGGGTTTTCTGTTACTGTCATTGTTTTAATGTTACATTTAAGTTTGCTGGTTTTTGACATACTATACAAATGGCTTAGGGAAATGAGCCCCTGAAGCCAGAGCTTTTAGAAATGTCATTATTTTTACTTTAAAAGATAATTATAATGCCTATAAAATTATTATTTTTATTAGCTTTATCTTCTCCTACCTGCTTCTCCTACTTTTTGCACCCTCTGTTACAAGGTGTCCACGATGTAAAGAAATGTTGGTACTGTGGCAGAGCACCTTGACTAGGTTCTTATTAAAGCAGCCTGCTTTAAATTCCATCACCTTTGGTCCCCTTGCTCCACGGGGCTCATAGGGCAGCGATAAGTCCACCCTCTCCTCATTGAAAAATTCCGCGTGGAGGTACTGCTCTACCTAATGTGCTAAAGCACAAATCAAAATATACGTGACAGATTATTTGGAAGATTTAGTGGCAACTCGTGCTAGCATGTTTTATCTTTAAAACATAAAGAAAACAGGTCAACTATAGTTTTGCACTTAAAAAAAACAATTTTAACAAGTACCGGTAGATTAAGTGGCAGAGGGAAAAACCAAAAGTTCTGGTTTATGGGTTTTTCCAAAGAGACTGTTCCTGCTTTCGGATGGGTGTGGTTGGTTGGGGCAGAAATGATTGCAGTTTCCTTACTAGTAACGTAAACAAT
Source organism: Buceros rhinoceros silvestris (assembly GCF_000710305.1). Taxonomy (NCBI): domain Eukaryota; kingdom Metazoa; phylum Chordata; class Aves; order Bucerotiformes; family Bucerotidae; genus Buceros; species Buceros rhinoceros. The sequence goes on along the minus strand of NW_010432677.1, from coordinate 2,790 downwards.
GAGCAAACAAAAAAAACCCCCAAACCCACCCATATTTATCTAAAGTCTGAGTTCTTGTAATTACCTATTCAAGCTCGAGTCCACTTTGCACTTACAGCGTCTGTACTGTCTGATTTCACGCCCCTCAGCTACTGTGGTTTAGCTTGTATTTTACTGGGATCATAGTCAGGTGATGTTAAAGGTCACGTTTGGAAACTGACTGAAGGAAGAAGGGCGTTAGCGTGGCATTAGGTGCCCACTGTACAGAATTACCAAACAGTTCAGAGAAAAGTCAAGCCCTTTCCAGACTGCCTTAGACCTGTTACGGGCTGCGTGCTGCTGCAGTCTGTTTTGCAGAGTGAATGGCACCGATTACCTTGCGGCTGTCATGTTGTTGAAGTTGCCTTTCAAAGAAGAAAAAAATAAGCAGTATTGTTAAAGCACAAAATTAAAACTACATCATGAATGATCAGTACAAAAAAGTTATCAAACCTTCAGCATTTAAAATAAAATAACACTTGTGCAGCCTTAATGTTGCTGTTCATTTTAGTAAGAACATTGTCTACAGTTAAGAATTCATTACGTTTTAATCTCTGAAGTTTGGCAACAGTTGTCTGGATAAAGGTTTTATCTGGTATCAAAGAAGGCAGGATTCTTAGAACGGTTCATAGTTCTTCAGCATGTCTGCTATCCTTTTCGTATCAGTAATAAAACTGCATTTTGTTTTTGGTGCAGTGCTGCACTTTCTCACTAGCTCCCTGGGTGACTCCTAGTCTTGGGTGTCTGTTTTTCCTTTTCAAGCTGGGGGAGCTGTTGTGAAGTGCTCAGATGAGATTTCCACGTTGCCCTGCCTGTCTCTCTCTGTAAGTACCTGGGCTCTAGGTGTTTCACTGGATGTTCACCAGGCCATTTACTGCAGTGAAGGACAGACAGGAAGATGCGAGGGTCTCAACTGTGAGGTACGAAGTCAGTTAAGTTGCAGAAGTCGCTGGGAAGCCGTCTAGAAGGAGCATGCAGCATGTGATGAAAGCAAGGCCTTTACTTTGAAGCTCATCAGCTATGTTTCTTAATTATCCAGAGAAATAACTGCTCTTATATTAAAAAGCCTTGCCCCGAGGCTGAGCGTGCTCGTTCTACAGAGTGTGGACACCTCATTCTTCAGGTGTCTGCTGTCTAGGCACTAATACAGAGTAGCTGTCAGAGTGAGAACTGCCTCTCCTCTGCCTGTCACAGCGCTGAATGCATCAGAGGAAAATGTGAAGAATAATCTATGAGAGGGTTTTTTTCTTTTCCTTTTTTGAGCACTGCAATAGAATGTATTTTCCGTATCTTTCTTCAGTGATTGCTATCTACCAAACAGAGTCTTGATGAAGGAGGAATGTCGGTGTAACGTGAGAATGTTTCCCAAGTGATCAAAGTTGGTAAATGCTGCAGCGTTACTTTTTCAGATACTGTTTGGTTTCTGAGGATTCTTGAATAATTGTGCATTTAAAAAAAACCACAATAAAATACCAGCAAACCCTACAATGGAAAAAAATGTTGGTTACTGAGTCTGGTGTTGCTGAACATGGCATAATGCTCCATTCAATTGTCTTCCAGATTTACTGAAAATACTTGTGCGCTGTATTGGGATCAGCTGAGCCCCCGACCCACTCATGCAATGGGAGGATCTGATCCCATACTGCTTATTCAGGCAATATGATACTAGCTGAAATCTGTGAGAATTTCACATATAAAGAGTAGAGTAATACCTAGAATGGATGTTCTAGTGCTCATATTTTCATGGATTACTTATTCCTCCTCAGGGGAGTGAACTGCAGTGGCATGAGTGTTTAATGTTAGCTATGACAACATTAAAGGGGCCCTGGGGACAGGTAGTATTATCAATAGAAATTTAACTTAAAAGGACAAATTCACTACTGGTGATGCAGAAGCTTGTGGCGTCTGTTTTATTAACTTTGCTGGGGAAGTGCGAATAGTTGCATGTGACTTGCTGTGACCAGAGCCTTTAAATATTTTCGTGTGAAAGCAGTTACAGTCCAGAGTAACTAGCCCTGCTCATCAGCTGTCGTCTTCTCACTCTTGTCCCTATGAATGTGTAACACTTCAGTCTCGGGCAGTAGGGCAGCCCGATCTCCAATACAGGTGCACAGGATTCTAGAGGAGAGAAAGATGTTCTGGGAATTGCAGATGAAATCCTGTTATGTTTTATACATGACATTCAATAATGTCTGCTTCGGCTGTATTTGTAAAGGTAGAAGTTAATCATTTCATGTTCTTGCGTGGATAACCCAGGGGATGGAGGAGTTACACTATGTACAATTAATGTTTATGATCATACAAAGCATGTTGATTATAAAAATAATGTGCATAGGAATTCCTTTAAAAGTTTTGTGCAATAAACTATTTTTGGTAAAGGGCTCCATGTTGTTTCTACTTTTAAAGAGAAGCTGATGTCATCATCTCTGGTTTTGACCAGTAATTTTTGTGTTTAGGATTTTGAACATGCTTTAGAGCTGCCTTAAAGGAAAAAAAAAAACCCATCTTATTTTGAAAGACTTGGTTATTGCGTATCGATTCTTCACTGATTTTTATCATGCATCTAAGATTGATTTCGCATGTATTTCCCTTTCCTCCTTCTTAATTTGCTGTACATGAAACAGATGTAATGTTGGTCTGCATTTGTCGGCATCTGAAGTGTGAGCGTACAAAATGTTCCTCGCAGAAATGTCATCCCGATTCTAAATCGGGCAGGAGGGGTGATGGGAGAGATGACAGTATCTCGCTTGTGGCACTGAACGGTGCGAGGGA
>NW_010432676.1:84671-99251 GCF_000710305.1 Buceros rhinoceros silvestris | reverse complement strand
CGCTGGGGGAGATGGGGGCAGGCTCGCTCCGGGGCACCTCAGGCCATGGCGGTCTCTGCCGCCCTGCCCGGGGCTGCGGCTGACCTGCCGGACTGCACCTGTTGAGCGGAGAGACTTTCTGCACTTGGTGCCAGTGCTCGCAGCATCTTCCTTCCCGTCGTGAAAAACGGCCTCCCGTTTTTCACAGAGAGGCCGCGCCACTTCGTCCCCTCAGAGGGCTCAGCGTGACAGGGAGCCCTGTCCCCGTTGCTCGGTGTCTTCGGCTAAACAGTCATTTACAACAGTCAACAACTTGTTGACTCGATAGCCGACCTCTAACACTACTTTAAGAATTAATTAAGCTGAATGTACAAATTAACTGTTGCAGTGACTTGGGCTGTTTCTTCACCGAAATTGGTGTACGATGGTTCTCTGAAAACTACCGTAGCACGGTACAAAGGTACTAACTACTTGCTCTGCATGGCCATTAGGAAATACGCTCCTCCCATTATTTTTTGCCAGGTTTCAATATTTCATCACAAATCTTACAATGTCTGATAACGGAGTTTCTAGAAATGGCTGTTTGTGGGCAAGTCCTGGATTGCATTCAAACGAAGACAGAACTGAAGATTTTATACCTATGAAGGAAGATTTGAAAATGTGATCCAATTGTTCCTAAAAGATCCCAAACCCAGAAGGATATTAAAAAGTATTCAAAACAGCTTCTGGATTTTCTATATTTTGATCAGGCAATACTGGTTTAAAAAATACATTTTGAGGGCATAGCCTTGATTGCACTTTATTTTTTTCAGGTTAGTGGAGTCTATCTCTGAAACTATTGCAGTGAAGCCTGATAAAGAAAAAAAAACCTCCATAACTAGAAAATTTTCACTGTGCTGTACTACCCCGTCTCCATCTCTAACTGATGCCATGAGTAGCCCAGTAACTAACTTAACAATTAGGAGTACATGCAAATTCTCATTCTACTCTGTGACTTTTTGCTATTCTGGTCTGGAAAAGTCACCCTGGTTCTCTGCAGCAATCGAATTACTAGGTGGAAAATAACTTACATTTTAAATGCCAGTATCATTCGGATACCTGCAGCTGCCTTCTCTTTCAACAACTGTCTTCGGTATCCATCACTGACCACTAGACTAAGTGATGTGTTATTCTCATTCCGATAAAATAGTCCTTAAACATTTGCTTAGATTGTATATACGGTTCATCGTGCCAAATGTTATTCTTTACTTTTTTTACTTGCAACGTTATTCAGGTTTTTTTAAAAAATTGTCTGGTTGCAAGTGTTAAAGAAGTACTATGCCTGAAAGTAATGTCAAGGACTTCAGAGATTTAGAATTGCTTGTAACCTTCTCTATAAATCCAGTCCATTTTTATATATTACTCCATATATATATTAATTCTTGTAGATTCCTGTAGATTCTGGCACGTTGAGTAGCCTTTGCACCACTGGATGTTGGTGTTACAGTTGGTTTCTCTCATTTGCCGCTGCCTTCCTGTTTGTTGCCGCATTTTGTGGGGGATTTTTTTTGCCTCCCTTACAAATCCAAATACATCTTGTCCAGTTTTGTAGTGGTAGGAGTACAGATCCTTCTACTTTCTAGCAATTACTAGAAAATCTCTCTTTCCATCTGACTTATCTGTCTCACTGCCTGTCTTGCTTACCTCCTTTGCTTTTATAGTCATGCCACCTTTGAACCTGTATTTCTCATCTCTTGTCGTATTCCTGTTTTCCTCTTCTTTCATGACACCTAACAGGATCCATCTGATTAAGCGAGCTAATAGTCATTCCGTTTATCCTTGGAGTTAGATGCTCTTCCATATAAGGGAGACTGAGGAGCGCATGTGGAGTGTTTATAGCAGAAAAGACAGACACTGGAACTGAGTTTGCAAAGCTCGGTGAAATAATGGATGTGACTTTGTAAAGCAAAACTCTGGTATTCTTTAAACCATCCACAAAAGTCATTACTAATCAATCAGGATTTTACCTAGAATGTTTATTTTTAGAAGGGAAAAAAAGATCCACGCACAATCAGCGAGTTACTCATAAAATGCCATAACATCCTCTTGCTCATTTGTTTGTTCAGTGTGGTATTCCACTTTCCTCTTCATGTAGCTTTGCTTTTTTATACAATTAGATTATTTTTAGTGTGCGTTTGGATGCCTTGTAAAATGTCTCCCGTATTTTGGATATTGTGATTTTATAAACAATGACTTGGTCATCTGTTTTCTCTGTTGCTAAAGTATGTCTTAATTGTTGCCAAAAACACCCCCTTGTCCATAGGACCTGTCGGCTTTCTGCTGGGGTCCTGCGTCAGATATTTCAGAAGGCAGCTGAAACGTCCGGTAATAGGCAACCGTTCTGTAAAACACCTCTAGCAAAACTCTCCACTATCAGTTGTTATATTATGAAACATGAGGGCTTAAATCCTCTATCCATTTTATTCTAACCAAAATTGAAGTGTAGATGTTATTAGCTGTACAAAAGTTCCATACTTCTTAAATCCTAGTAATCTCATTGCTGCAATAATATTTTGTTTTCCAGAATAATTTCCTTTAATCATCGATATAGTTAGATGTTTCACTTTCATTGCTTGTTTCCTTTTTATTTCAAGAACAGCTACTAAATAGTAGTCTGTGTAGTTCAGCAGCAGTACAAGTAGTTAGTGGTGTATGCTTAGTGAAAGATTGTAGGAATTAGGAAGCACACGAAGGTACTTTCTGCAGTACATTGTCTCAAATTGAGTCCCTGGAGTTGCTGGGGAAAAAAATAGCATCCACGCTCTCAGAGAATATCTTGTCTGAGAATTTGCCTGAGCACTTTTTGACATCCACAGTATTCTAGGGCATCGAGTTACACAATTTAGGAAATCATTATGTGAAAAATACGTTGTTTGTTCAAGACCGCTGCCTGATAATTTCCTTCAACATCCACCAGTTCTGTTGTTTAAAAAAAAAATAGATGGATGATTTTCCCCGTTCACCTAACCACGCCGTTCATGATTGCATACACCTTCATCAAGTCATCTTCAGCTACATTTCAAGAGTCCCAGTAAATTTAATGTCTCCTCCATTAGAAGTCCTTCCATATGTTCAATAATTTGTTTTGTCTTTTTCTATGCCTTTCCTAATCCTGTTCTAGAAGATCACAGTTGTCCTCACTATTCAACTTACAAATCCAATGGCTTCATATAGGTGCATAATAAATGGTTTCTGCTTCATTTCTGGGTTTATATTCTCTTTGTATTGAAAATACCAATCTCGTTAGCATGTTTGAATGCTGCTAAGCCATGAGCCGATATTTTCACAGACCTCCCCACAACACAGGCACTCTTTGCTGTAAGGAAGTCATTTAGATTCCAGGATTTTGCATGTATAGTTTGGCTTATTTTCTCCCTTGCATACTACTTCCGTTTTTCAGCACAGAATTTAACAGGCAGTTTTATCATTCAGTCACACAGTATCATGAGAGCTTTCCACAATTCTTCATGGTCAGCTTTTGTTTTTATTACCATGAATAATTCAGCATCATCAGCAAACTTCGTTGCCTCGATAATCACTCTTTTTTTCCAGATCGTTTAAGAATATGCTGAACAGTGCAGGTCCCTTTAGTACACTACCAGTGACCTCCCTTTACCGTAAAAAATATACCAATTTTCTTGGTCTTCATTTAATAGCTTTTAATAACCTAGTATTAATAATTAATAGGGTATTAATATATCAAATAATGTACCTGTTAATCCTGTATCAGTTTAGCTTCTCTCAAGAGCTTTGGGCAGAGAATTTCAACAAATTCCAAACTTAGTGACTCCTCCAAAGAATATGATACTTCTTGCTGTTAGATGCACCTCACACAGTTACAAGAGTAATTTGCCCCTATCGCCAAGCTGCATCGCTCTGTCTCGTTAGTTTCCTCCTATTATTGACGGTAGTGTCATTGGATGGTGTCGCTTAGTGCAACAGATCCTCTGGATATTCTGGGAAAGGTTGATCATTCAGTTTACCAGTCTTTGTTATATTAAACCGCATTATTCTATCTTAAGCCAATTCTTATCAACTTCATAAATTCCCCAGATGCCTTTGAGCAAAGTCCCAACATTTATTAGTAGCTATTCATCTTTTTGTGCTCCTGTAAACAATATCCTTCCCAGCAACCTCTGTGTAACTCACATACCAACATTGGCCAGAAGATTTTATGTACTATACCCAGCGAGTCCGGTCCTGTACAAGGTCTGAGGTTGGCTGGTTTTACAAACATGGTAATTATGGTTACTAAAAAGGTCACAGAAAAGAAATGGAGAAAACATACTTTTTTTTTTTTTTAACTCGACACCGTCAAGGAAAAGACTCTAAATCCCCAATATCGTAGTAAATTAAAGCAATATGTTCTCAATCAAAGAAAGAGAACTCTCAGCAATTTCAAAGACTGTTCTTTGCACAGCTGGACTGAAATGGGACTTCTGCTATTGATTTCAGGAGTACCAGAACTTGAACTCTGAACTCAGATAATTTAAAAGGAGTAAAAAGTGTCTCACAGTAATTTTTAAAAGGTCATATAAGTGACAGATGAGCTCACCTTTCCACTTTACTGTTTGATGTTAGAAAATGGAATTATTTTTCTACAATTTTTCCCAAACTGTGCTCACATAACATCCCATCCTGCAGAAGTTCTTCCCAACCCTTTTGCACCGTATGTAGGAACAGAAGTATGTTCTTGGGCTTTTTCAATACGGATTAGTTTATGGACTTCTACAAGACTGTATAAATTATCAAAAAGAATATCACAGAGGAAAAATGTTTTCAGATTGATGCTGTCTATGGTAGCAAAAGATATTCAAAGTAGAAACCTTTTGAGTGTTACAGAAAAATGTCTTCAAAAAGGACACCCCAGAAACGTGACTGTTTTTTAAAAATTGAAACTCTTCAAAGCAGGCACCTCTTTCTATAATGAAATCCTCAAAGGGGCATTCCTCCAGAGTGAGAATCTTTGAAAATGACATCTCTTAACTGGTATGAAAACTTTGACAGCAATAAACCATTTCTAAAATTGAATGCAGTATTTCCGTGGCAGAGTATAGGGTGTTCTTAAAGGGAGAAGTGACTGCATCATTGTCAGCTATAGAGGTGATCATCTCCTGCTTCTCTTACAAGAAGGAATAAAGACGTTTTAAAACCTTTTATCACAATCACAAAGTTATTAAACTACATGACAGTATTTTTAACAATAAAAAGTATGGCGGCAGTATACTCTTTCGTCACTGGACAGAGAGATGTATACTCACTGCTGACTTAAAACCATTTTTGTATAAGAAAGAATGCACGGCGTGGAGCTTGTTGGAAATATTTCTGTGAATTTTATTCCCACGGAGTAATACTTTTTTTGTAAAAGTAAGACTTTTCACAGAAAATGGGAGCTTTGTAGTATGTTTTCCGATTTAGAATAATATGATTGTTGGAATCTGGACAATTTTTCTGGGATGGGAATCCATTTCCAAATTTTTTCACCTAGCAGACATTATGGAGCTATTTCTGGTTAAAAGCTTTACAGGGAGGTGATGTAGGGGCCTCGATGTGACAACAAAGCAAAGCAAAGGGCCTATATATAGGTTAGAAAGGAAACAATGAAAAACCAATTTGTTCGGTGTGCCACGCTGAAACGTCACGGCCTTTAAGATGACTGCTGTTGAGACACTCCTTTGAGCAATGCAAGGAGATGGATCAATAGTATCACTTAAAGAGGCTGATTTCTGTGGCACTAGACTAGCCATCGGAGTGAGTGAACTGCACTTGGCCCAAAGCCAGGGCAAGCCAAAAATTATTTTCAAGGCAAGACATTGGAGTTTAAAGCGGCCTGCAGAGATGCAGTCTCTTTTGAATAGAGAAATGCAGAAATTAGAAGATAAAATACATATAAAATACAAGATGGCATCTTTCTGTCTTACCTATGAGGCTCATGGAAGCAGCGTTCTAAGTCAGCTTCTGCTTCTGACTCTGTGAACCTACAAAACAGTGCCAACCACCTTCACACAGTTTCTACACTCAAAAATACGGTGGTTATCGAACAGTGCAGCATCTTCCCCACTCTTATTATCTTCAAATGCTGTCCTCACACACTACTCACTTCAGGATTCGGGTATCATAAACACTCTTAGGAAAGTGCAGTTAAAGTGATGCATGGTGGCATTCTGTGTTTTCTGTGCTTTACTGTACATATTCTTTCCACTTGTTCACGTAGCAGCAGTTTAACTGGTGTCACTTAAACATCTTCCTCTCTTAAATACTCTAGATAAAATTATTCTTTCAGATCTATTCAAACTGAAATACTTTTTTAGCATATCAGTGTCACAGAACTGTGAGTCCTGTAGCATGCAGTAGTGGGAGATTCAATACATATACATAGGAGACACATTTGACTGGAATGGCATAGCCTGTATGTCTGATTCTTTAATAATTCATAACCAGGATCTGATTTTGAGTTTTAGAAAAACAGACAACCACAAAAAGTAGAAGTTGCTGGCGTGCCAGAAGGCAGATGTGACTAGTGTTTTTGTTAATATAAAAAAAATATTCAGATTGCACAGACCAATTACAGCATTCAGTTTCTATTGCAGTCTTTTCAGTCACTGAATAAATACAGTCAATGCAGCTGGCAGCGCTTAGAGAATTTAAGTAAAAGCTACAAATACCTTGTGAGACCATTTGAAGACAATCTACCCAAAATAGCTGCACATAAAAACCTCTCTGTAGCACTGCCTCTCAAAACACCAGCACTGGAACTAGGCTGCAGGCTTCCTCTGCTGCCAGTGTAGCCGATGTAGATAGAGCACCTTGCCTTCCTGGGCATGGAAGCGGAGAGCAGATACTGGCAGTGTTCTACCACTTCCTGCAGCCAACAGGCAGGCTGCAGAGCTGCCGTAGCCTGGATCCTTAACTACATCCCCTGTCAAGCTGTTCTGCACGTAAAACTCTCCCAGTATTGTACCCAGCGCTTTACATCACTCCAGGAGAAAATACCAAAGCCTTCTCCCAGGCTCTTGCTGAAGCTCAAACTGGTAAATTTACTTCCACCCTCCAAACAAGATTTTTGGAGAGGTGGGTAGCCATGCAGTTCTGGTATGCCAATGGGCTGCTACGATGAGCGTGGAGCTATGGTGTCATGAGCGTGAATGCCTGAGTAATCTTAAGATGAGCCTTCACTGTCGCAAGTAGAACTAGTGACTTCTGCTGTGCTTCAGGCTACAAGGCTAAAAAAGCACCAGAAAGCAATCCATAAGCTAATGTTCTGGGGGTTGGTTTTTTTTTTCTATTCCTCGTGTTCCACAGAAATTTCATGCTACGTTAGTTGCAATTTAAAGCTGACCTGCTACAGCAAACAAAAATCACACTTATAGCGAAATAGGGACAACAGATCAGGGGCACCTCAGTAATTTTCCTTGTCAAATGTAACACTTCTTGTCTTTGTAATTTGGAAATAATAGAAAAATCCAAATGTTTCTAAGGCCACAAATATTCCTCTCTAGTCTAAATGGTGTCTTCTATTTGAAAATTGTAATTTGCTCTATCAACCATACAAAGCAGATACAGTTTTCTTTCTTATGTAACGTAAACAGTTTCAGAAACATTATGTGGTAAAAAACACATCAACTCACTCTGGAAATCTGAAAATGGGTGCTGAAGAGAAGAGCAATAAGTCAGAGATGGGAGTTGGAAATAATCCTGTTCTTAATTTCATTATGTTTCCAGATAGGATATTAAAAAAAACCAAACCAACAACCTTCAGTTTGCCATCCCCAAAACTAATGCACATTATAATTTTGAGAGTAATCTTCTGTGTAGTCTGCTGTCCTTTAGGAGTGCCAGTGTAGCTGGAGAACTGGAGCAGCTTGACACACTGCATTACTTACCATCTGCTTGTAAACTGCAGAGAATTTCTGGCCGTGCATGACATAATATCTCATTAACCTTTTGCAATATCTGAACCCAACAGATACCTGCATTTTGAGAATAAACAGCCACTATCATCTCAACTCTCCCCATGAAGAGCAGCAACTTTTAGCAAATGCCACAGCATTTGTCCAGTGATAACGTTGACTCCTCAAGACCTGGACCATAGCAATCGTCTCTATGTCAAATTTACATGTCTATAGTTCTTTGCTTACTTTTCAGTTCGGATATCAGTCCAATATTATACTCGCTGTCTAATGTGATGACTTAGCAGATGTAAAATATGATTTTTAAAAGGGCAAACCTGATCATTTACAACCATTATAGGCACAGTGCGTAAAGCGGAAGTCATCATCCTGTGATAAGCGATCACTGTATTGCTGCGGTCCTGGTACAGGTTTTCGAAGGGATTGGAGTGTCAGCATAGTCATATCCCTCTTGCTTCCTGCGCAAGGGCAGGCAGAGTTAAGCCTTGGCCTCAGGGCGTTGGAACTCACTGGCGTGGGCGAGAAGGAATCGAGGCCTCTGACATATACAAGGGCTCATCAGTATGAACAGGGTATTCAGAGGCACAAAATATCTCATAGCTCCAACCCAACCGGAGGCAATGCTGCTCCCTCCAATCAAAGACATGCACTGCTGAACAAAATATGGCTCTGCAAAAACACAGTCCTAAAAGCTGTAGAGACTCTTGACATATCTTTGGATCCTTTTTCAGTTCTGTATTATTATTTTAGTTCAGACACAGATTGCCCTGCACTGATCTTCATTGTCATTATATTTCAAAATGTTGCTGAGATCATCCCAGACTTAAAGCTTTGGGACCACCAGACCTAAACCTTAAAAACTGGCTTTTGATGGTCTAACAGTGCTAAAGGCATGTTCTCAATGGTAGAGAAGCAGCAGGCATACATGCTCAGTTGAAAAGGAAAAGTCTTAGTATACAACATATCCTTATTCAGACACCACATATTTTTATTACCAATAAACAGTAGAATAAAACAGCAGGTGATCATTACAGTATCCAGGGTATGTCTGCTCCTCAGCTTGCTCCTTACTTGCAGCATGCTTCCTCAGCCTGTCACTTTTGGAATTAGACGTGAAGCCCTATATAGTCCCCTGTTAAAACCATACTCAGCTGGATGATGCATTAATAGTACAGGTTGAGAGCAATAAAAATACAAAGCCAACTTCAACTTGAGGACTCTTCTGCCTTCCTCACTTTCAGTTGGTTTTGCTCTATTTTTCTCATAAAGACACAAGTTAAACAAAGCAGGCTGGGGTTCCCAAGCTGTTAAACAAATTAATAGCATTCATGTTTTAGGGCTTGTTCCTCTTGAAGAAGACTGGTCTGAGCATTAGCTAAGGTGCTCAGGCACATACAGTGAAGGCTTGACTGGAACGCTGGAGAGGTTTGCAACAAGATGTGAAGATTTAATACATGTTGCACTTGGATATCATAATCAGCTTTCATCCAAAGGTAACAAATGCCCTACCAGTACAAATTAATCTCACAACTCCTCTGTAAGACATATAATTATTATTATTATATTTTTATTGTTGGACAAACTGATTCATTTCAAGTCACAAAGCCACAGCGTGGCAGCCAAGGAAGAAAAACAGGTTTAGAATTGAGTCGCAAGCATCTCATTGTAACTACAATGGTACCTTTGAAACTGCAATACTCACACTGGGTTTCTTTGGTAATGGAACAGTCATACCTTTGAATTTCATATCTGCAACAATAAAATACTCCGTAACGAAAAAAATTGAAACACAAATTTTATGTGACTTCAAAATTGTATTTTGAATCCCCAAGTATTGAAGAATGAATGGGTTCTGATCAGCAACAGACTCCTGTGTGGTGGTATTACACTCTATATGCTCAGCTTTAAGTGCAAAATATAATGATCTCAACTGTTATGGTCACAAAGATAATTTTTAAACCATTTCACTCCTGGAGTTATAGACAACTTGGCCTACTAGGTGTCTGAGGGGTGTGAGCTGCTGTACTATCCTGAAGTTGAAACATTGTCTTAGCCATACAAGTATCAAGTTTTTTAAATATCTCTATTAAAGGCTTGTAGAAAGTATGACGCCTTTCTAGATTCAGTGCAGATTTGGACATTGTCTTACTAAGAAAGTATATAGCATCTCAATGGTCAATGATTTTTAAGTAGTCTCATTAAGAACAGGGGATTTGGGCACCAAGCCTACCAAAAGCAAACAAGCATCTCAAAAAAGAATAAACCCTTAATCAACCAGAGGAAGAACTTTGAAATTGCCTCATAAATTAGCTAACAATCACGAATACATGAGGCCAAGGAGAGGGGAGAAAAGATTTGATTTTGAATGACCCACTGAGTAAACTACAAGACAGGGAAGAGGGGAGAAGACAGCTGGCAGGTGTCTCAGCCAGTGCCTCTCTGCTGTCCTGCAGCCTGAGGAGAACATCTCCTTACAGCATGGATTTGTTAGCCACCCACAGCCTATCACTTCCATACAGACAGACAAGCTGTTAAATTTGATTTTCAGATAAGTGTACTTCTCTTTCTACATTTACCACTGTAACTAGATCTATTTTGGATTTTGTAAAGAAATACTTCATTTTAACATGGCTTCAGTTAACAGTAAGATTTCAAGGTTAGCAGCTAAAAATCACACCATTCCATCTCTACAAATGTGATGATCCATAAATCCAGATTACTGGAACCCTTTTGCACACTGGAGAGTGTCCTCTCTCCATTTCCCTTGGTATTGAAAGACGGGCTGCACAGTTTAGGCGATGGTGATATTTATTATCTACATTTGCAATTGTTATAGCTTATTAATAAAAGCATGCAGATTCTAATGAAGCTGGAAGCATTGTAGAATTTCCAGCACAGCAGCACCGACTCCTTAGTTGCAGAATTTAAGTTGTTCTTAGTTCTGGATACATAGAACCTTTACTAAATGCCACAAGAGTATGTATAGTTTGAAGACAGGGAGAGCTCCTCTTACATTCAGGTTTTTACTCAATTTAAATGTAATTGGACTAGCAGAAATTCTAACATGATTTGTAACTGAAAAACATTATACACTGTGTTAATTCACCCCTTATTCATCAAAATTTTGACAAAACCTAGAAAACAGCACTTCTGAAAAGACCCAGGGAGGTGACTACAGAAGCCCCTCTGTGAAACTGTTACATTCATGCAATGGGATTTCTGATCAGATGAGATGGAAATATTTATCTTTCACAACCTTGTAGAGCTGCCAGAAGGAATTCCTAGCGGGTGTAATGCTGACCATAGCTGCGACACAGCAAGCTTTTAGTTACATACTTATCCCCTGAGTCACACTCCGTGGCAGTTGCCCCAGCCTACATCCTTATAAAGAAGCAGCACTTAACTGTATCATCAATAGCAGCTTGTCATTAAGAGGGTCAGTCCCCAGCTTGTCGTACTCCACCTGCCTCCCAGAGCAGCACAGGTGTTTCTTTTTCTCTGAGCACCCTTCATTTAATGTGATATTAAAAGAAGAAAATACCTTGTTTAAATACTGTATCAGAGTTATCAGAATGCGTGTGCATGGATGTGAACATAAGCAAATAGATAAGCATTTCTCTTGCCTTTTTTCTATGTATTTCTAAACACATCAGTGCTTATAACATAATAGCCAGGATATTAGAAGCCAGGGCCTAGAATACCATTTTTATGTGAGCAATAAAGATAAGAAAAACATTTTTTCCAAGTCAAACAGGGCATTTAGTGACTTGCAAAAAATTAAAATATTTACAAACGAGCACAGGTCAAGAGTGTACCCACCTTTGCATTACAGACAGCGCCTGAAGCTGCAGTGACAGTAAGAGGCTCAGTCCATGCTCTCATGGTCAAGGAGGGGTCCTTCCAAAGCCCCAGGCACAGGAAAGAACCAGTCAGGCTTAGAGAGTTGAAGTGACCCATCCAGCAAGTGGTAACACAGGCGAGACTGGAGTCCAAGCTGTGGTGATCCTCAGTCCAAAGCTCTGAGAAGAGGGGTCCACTGACAGGAATAAACAAGCTACTTAATTAGCAACGAAATGTTCCTCTTGTAGCGTGTGCCAGGCCATGGTGCATTTCTTTAAACATTGTTTATTCCAGCTCCCATAATACCTGAAAATAAAGTGAGCTTTTTTCCCTTTAACTATATTAAAGGATGGCAAAATTTTAATGACTGTTGAGATGAGCACTTCGTTACCAAGCCTCCAGCCGGTTCGCTGAGGACATAGTTTTTGTTTGAAATGGCAAGCTTGCTTGAACTGTGCTGGGGCACTTGCTTTGAGCAACGGTAACTTTCTTATCTGCCGCAAGCGATTCTTTGGGATGTCACACATTGAAACACGGCTTTTCTTCGTTCATCCTAATAGGTAGCAAAGAGTTTGGAATTTTTAGATTCAAAAGCTGATACAGTCTTGTTTTGACCTTTCTCAATATGCTGAATGCCCTGCAGTGCTCTGCACTGGAGTGTGGCAAGCACAGCAGCTTCCCCATCAATCTCATGAAGAGAGGTACTACGGCTGAGCTATACCACCGTTTAAGAGCATTGCCCTTGTATATTAAAATCTGATGTTGTAGCCCATTTGCTGCAATGGTAGGTGCCTAAATAGCTGCAGTTAGCCTTGCTGAATATTCAGCAGCAGCTCTGTGTTCCTCAGCACTGCCAGTTCACTGGCAGCATTTAACATATTTTAATTAAAAGTGAGCAGTAATAACAATATACCTTAACCAAATGTTACCAGTAAAAAATGTTTTTCTTTTTTTGTTTGGAGTGAGAAAGCCAATGCTACCCCTATCACATGAAGCATCTTTTCTAGCTATTGTTTTCTCTGGTTGGGATGTAAATCTTGCCAGAGTGACACATAGCATTACACTTCCAAGCCTGCATAACCAACAGCTCCTTGCTTCCCTGGGGTTAGAAACTTCAACTAATGTCGGGTGTTAAATCTATGTAATAGATCATTGCAAGGCTTTATTTTTATTTATAATGCCTCTCTCCTAGCACTTGACAGAGATGCTTAACATTACCGGCATTTGGAAGCTGAAGGAGTTCAGACAGGGTAAGCTATTGTGTCTGGTCCACTGTCACAGCACAGGGATTTGGAGGAATGGAGCTTTTCTCATACTATCTTAAGCTTCTCGGAGTCAAAATCAAAATCAAGACAAAAATATGCTGGTATGCTACCAGCTCACTGGGAGATTTTTCAGTGGCCTGTCACTTTGAGATATGACGATCCTCAGACAGAAGAGTAAGAAGCGAGAAGGAGAATGAGGAGTATATGCAGTGAAGTGAAAATAAGGAACAGAAAGTGTCCATAGATTTACAAATGGGTTAGAAGACTGCTAAGAAAGGTACTCGCATCATCTGTTTTAGACAGCTTCTAGCATTCAAATTAAGTGCGATACAGATTGTTTCCTCCCTCATTTACTGTTGGCTTATCCGAACGATGGAGCACACACCACTCCCTCATCCACCAGGCACTGGGAAACATTCCCCATTACAGGAAAGACACATTTGATCATATGATAGGACATACATGGGGTCCAGTTACATGACCAGGCATGCAATCATCATGTAGTAACACATGGCGTTTTTGTCAGGGCCAAAGAGGGCAGCAACTCACCAGCAAGATTAGTTGTTCTGTAAGGCCCTGAGATAGGGTTTTCCCTGCTTTTTAAAAGTTTCTTATACCACCGGTAGATAGTAATGAAAGGGCAATCCAAGTTATACATCTAAAGTCAGACACTTCAGTATTAACTACAGAATGCAAAAATACTTCTGTAGAAGTCTGACATGCTGCTTGCTATGCAGTCACATCAATCATTTTGATTTATGCACAAGCTGCATAATGTTAACACATGCTTCATCTGCTGTGCACTGGCCATTCAGACAGCAAACGTGGGGACATTTCTACAGTGTCTTACTTTTAAAGAATCTCAGCTACAAGCAAAGGAGAGAGAAATGAAGCTCACACAGAAAACTGATCTCAGCTGGGCTCCAGCAGACCAGGCTGTGATGCCACTGGGCTGCTCTCGTTTGTGTCATGGAGCAAAGAGCACAGGGCTTGAAAATGCAGTCCAGGACCAGCCACAGTAAGACCACACCAGGCTGACTGAACAGCACAGCTGGATGACTCTAGCAGCAGGGCTCAGGTATCACAACCACAGATCATTGCCGCTGATCTGTAGTACTGGTCTGTAGAGTACTGATTTGCTACAAAACATGATCTGCAGTGCGAGGTAGCTGATAGTTGCTACTTCAGAGCTGTAAATTGTTACCTGAAGAGAAGTTAAAATTACTTTGTGATAAAGTTAATGGTGTACAGTTTGGAAGTTAGTTATAACAACACCTCAAGCATTTCTACAAAACTTAATTTAATATTCCAACTCATTAAAAATCATATTATAGAAACCACTTACAGGCTTTATAAATACATTTTCATATTATTAGGGAAGGTTCTTAGTAAAGAACAATTTGAATGCAAAATGCACACGTAGAGTAAGTTGCTTATAGTAAAACTAGCTAAATGAAACTTGCTGTCAGCAAACCTCCTGACTTGTTTCTTCAGTTACCAATGAACTATGTTTTTGAGTAGTTAGACCTTTTACTAAGAGAAAGAGT
>NW_010432676.1:74601-84599 GCF_000710305.1 Buceros rhinoceros silvestris | reverse complement strand
AAAGAGTGTGACTGAGAATTAAAGCAATTGAGATAATAGTAGAATCATTGGCCATAATTCCCCCCAGGACCAAAATATCCCAGAGCAGGCAATAACAAACATGTGCAGTTGATTATAACAAGTGATGAAACTCACATCCATAGAAATTTCTCTCTCAAGCTACAGCAATTCTTTAATAGTGAAAATGAAAAACAATATTGAATCTTAGGGCAAGGCTCTACTGTAGCTCTGGTAAAAAGTTTTCTCCACTTAGAATGTTATTTGTTAAGTTTAGCTACTAAATAAGCTAGTTTTTATTATTTTTATTGATTACTGTATTGTGACATTGTGTGGTGATAGACCAGTGAAATTATTCATTAAACGATTGACCTAAAAGAGATCATGTTTCATCTACGTAACCGATTTTTAAATGAGGCAATAGACTAACGGTGATTAATGAATGATTTATCATCAGAATAGAAACCAATAATGGTTTACATCATCTGCATTCTTCACTGACATTATTCGGGGTTACTATTCATAGCGTGTAAATTTTAGAAGCCTATAATAATTGAATCATACATGACAGATTTTTGTACTTTTTATATAAGTTCAAGTAGGTAGCATTTTAAATCTTTGTAAACAACAAAATTTGTTTGTGGTAATACTCAAAATGTTAATCTGCAGATCCTCGTCTTAATGGATTAGTAGTGTTTTCTACGTGCAAAATAATGCGAAAGGTCAGCTTATTATCGCCCCAAACTACTGTGAAGTCATCAGAGAATTAATTTTGTTATTCTGCTGAAGCTGCATGCAATCACCAAGGTTCATATGGGTGAAGTTTTATTAAGTTCTGCTCACTGACACATACCACAATACACAAAACAGGAGCTAAGAAGTGCAGGCCACTGAAATTACTCCTACATGCAATCAGACTGAATTATAAAACAAGCTTTTTGAATACTTTAACAGAGGCTCTGTAGATGCACCTAATCCTCCATTGCTGCTCCATGGTTTTTCTCATACCTGTCTCCAGAAGTGCCCCTGTGAGCACAGCGGAACCAGTGCGCGCTCCCCACAGCCCACAGGTAGCCTCTGTGTGGTGGCATCCGCAGCGGTATTTTACACTTGGTTAGGAACCGGCCATCTGGGCTAGAGGGGGAAGGAGAACCTGCTGCATCTCCCCTGGCAGCACAGAGGGGGTGGGAGAGGATGGGAAGGAGTGACAGCCCGGGCTGCAGGCCCCAGGATAGGGCAGGCAGTAGGACAGACAGTTATTAATACACCATGGCTTGTGAACAGACAGCGGGAGCCACAGAGCCGCCAGGGGCAGTCTGATAGGGACCCTCTCTCTGTGTAACCTGGCAAAGCCAGACCAGGCTGGGTAGGCTGCACTGGTTTTAAACAAACTTTGGAAAGTCAGTATTGTATTTCATACACCTATGCTATTTCATGATCCTCTAGTGCGTTTGCTCACAACCCTTTCATTTATCGCAGCAATAGGTCTCACATTTACAAGTACGGAGCACTTAAAAAGAATGGGGGTTTTTTTGTTCTTTTCAATATGTGTTCCACTGATGCTGCCCTTGTGGGCTTTCTGCTGCTGTACCTCACTCCCAATGCAAATGTCATCATCAGGTAAAAATAAACTTTAAGGCTACCTAGCAAAGTAGCTTTGTTTGCCTTTAGCAATTTAATATAGCTTCAGCATAAAAGTTTGCCCACATGTGAATGAAAAAGCTTCAGTGCATCTGCGTGCACTGCAGAGCTGACTTTTCTCTCCTCTGGACCCATGGGCTGAAGTGATTTAAAGGTGCCTGATCATCTTTTAAGCACGTAGCCACAAAGTTCAGCTGGTGCTTTGTGATTACATCTTAGTTCAAAAGCCAAAAAGCTGAAGTGGCGGCACTGAGCCTACAACTAAAGTGCCTTTAGCAGTTCTTTTCTATGGAGACCGAGTCCAAGAAAAGATGGCAGAAGAATGTAGCTATAATGTAATTATGACCACCTCCTACATTTTTGTAAATACCCGGTATTTAAGCAAAATAAAAATATTCCTTCATTACCAGGACTTACCAAAAGCAGACTGAATTGTTGGACTTTTTCAAGACACAGATGTTAGGTTATCTCAGGAAAACGACAGCAGGTTCTGAGGCAGAATGCTGAACTTTTCCACTGTATCTCTGTGCTATCAAATAGGCTGTTGTGATCCCAGTTCTTACTGTTATATGCCAAACAAAACTAGTTTTATATCACTTCTAAGAGTTCCATAACAGGATGTTATTCGCTGCTTATATATTTTGGTTCATATAAACGCAGAAAGAATCTGTGGCAGGTCATAGTGTATCACCCTATTATTTGTAGTCCATGTACGTAATTTACCTTGTTCATTGCTACAGGGGCTCAACAGCTGATTCAGGGCTGTGATAGAAGCTCAAATCAAGTTAGAAAAAGAGCATTAGCATTACAATCTGTTCAAAGAATGAACCAGAAAACTCAGATTCAATTTAGGGAATGAGAGTAGGCTGGAGATGCTTGGCCTGCTCCTAATAATGTCATGAGTGCATGAGCGCTATGCAACAGATACGTTAGATAAGGACTTCCCGGTTTAATGGCGAGCATAAATAAAGAGGAACAGTACTCTGATGATGCAAAATTACATAGCTCTGTTGAAATAATGGAGCTACAATGATCTAGCAGAGTGTCTGGAGCCAGTTTAAAGATACTGTTTTCATGAAAGTTGGCAGGACTACTCAAATCAGTGAGACCAGAAAGAGCTGGCAGATAATCAGAAAACATTTCACCTGTCAAAATTGAAAGCTTTCAGTTCTGGATATTCTGAAAAGAGGGTGGGCAGATGGCTTCTGTTTGCTCCTCCTTTAATTCTACCAGCTAAATAGCCAATCGGTGGACTTACAGTTACTGCATCTTGACACAACAGTTAATCTTTTCTTCTTTCATGGCAATGATATATTAAATATTGGGGATCAGGTTTTATTTACTGCTCTCACTTTCTGTAACCCAATCAAATGAGTCTTCCCAGCTGCCCTTAAAGCAAAGTAAATCTTCTTTTCTAAATCATTCGTAAACAAATCCTCAGTGTTCACTGTTAGATCTAAGCTAGGAGATATTTTATGTGACCACAAGCAGATCACTGTCAACAGAAAAATCAGATGTTACATTACAAAATACTTTCAAGCATATTGCAACAGACAAGTGTACGCGAACATTACATTTTTTTGAAACAGAGAAATTCTAGCAAAAAATCCTACCATCCACTCCATGTAGCGTATTCCAGGTACGTGGATGAGACGATGCACTCGGGAAGCCACAACATATAATTAACAATTACCACATTTTTCTTCTCCATAAAATTGTGTTCCTTCCCATGAAACCAGATCTATCTCCTGATCAAGCTAATGTTCCGCTTGAAAAAATAGGATGCAAAGTATCATAAACAGTAATGAATAACTTAAAGTCTTGCTTTGCATATCCATAATGCCCTGGCTCCAAGGATCTCGGATCATGCTTCATAAACTTTAATTGAGCTGCCTATATCCCTACGACATAGGAAAATATTACTTCCTGTGTTTTGTAGCTAAATGCTAGCAAGAGAAATACAGAAGCAAATGCTGCCCTCAAGCAAATGGTCACAGAGGCTCTCATTGCTCTACCAATATAGTGCCACTCTGCGAGCAGTACTCCAAATTTAATTTTTAGGTAAGGAGCAAGAGAAAGATGCTCTAGCTTTCCAGAGAAGAGCCAGACACTCTTCTCTGAGGCAGCCAGGGGAAGCAAACAGGAGCCTGGTAAAGCATGGGGCAAAGGTCCTGCAGCTGCATTCTCTTCTGCACTGCCAGCGGGCAGCACACCCACACACTTGCGGTACCTGCCTCAGCAAATCCACAGCCTGAAGGCTAGGATTTTCCTCCCTGCTTCTCCATGGGCATTACCAGACAGCACACCAGCAGCTGCAGATGCACCTCTGGTCTTAAGTAACTTAAAAATTCCCAGTTCCGTGTTTTTAAAGTTCTCCCCAATACAAGTGAGATAAGGAATATACATGGAAGATCATTATTCTGTCTTGAAATTAAGATTTCTGGGGTGAACCAGAGAATAAAGCTTTTTTTTTCTGCATAGCTTCATATTTCATGTCTTAAGTTGTTTCAGACACTGTGCCGTAAGCACAAGTTAATGGTTTTCCAGTTTTGTGGGTTAACTCTTTACTTACTTACATTGTTCTTATTGCTGTTCTTGTTCTGATTGCTCTGCTTTGTGGCACCTTCTGGCAACCCAGAGCCCTCTGTCATTTTGCGTGTGCAAAAGTGCTGTAGACACCTTGTATGAAATACAGCCACTGCAAGAGAAGTCACTTAGATGAAAAAAAGAAGTAGGTAAAACAATTAGCTGCTGAAAGAGGCTACCTTTTCAAATGCACGTGAAGTATAAACCCACTTAAGGTAATTTTAACAACTGGTCTTCGCACGGTTCTAGCAGTCACCCTCCTCTCTGCTCTCCAAGACATCATTATCAACCAAGTTCTACTTTTACTTCACGAATACTCCTGTCATTGCCAGGAGGACAGGACAAGGCTGTATATAAGATAGGATGCCCAAGTCATCTTTTATTATTCAAATATTAGTACCACATAAGCTGAGCTGAGCAAGGTTCGAACAAAAGGATGATCTTGCACCACAGGATGGCATTAAGTGGCCATAAGAAACAAGCTAAGGACTTCACTGAGACAACAGCATTGCTCTATTTAAGTCAAAGTGTAAGTCTCAAACAGGTAAAATCAAGAGTAAGACAACAAGTGTGACAAACAGCAGGACACAAAGCATTTTACTGAGGAAAAAAAGGGCATGATTTGATTACTAATAATTTTCGAGACATACGATTGTCAGTGGTTTTAGCTGCCTCTCATAGAAACGTATTTAAGAACATTTCTACTAAATTAACATTGGGTTTGTTTCCTAGTGAATGCTCTATTTTGTAATTCTGTTTCCAAACACGTGGGGCAACATCCTTGCTTCTCCGGCAAGTACTTTTGTTTCCTTTTGGTTAAGCTATGGAGAAACAAAAGGTCCTGACCTCACCAGGAGAAATACCTGCCTTTCTTGTTCTGCTCTCAACAAAATAACCTCCTGTTCAGGCATTTGTTCTTTAACAGAGAGACGACTCCTTAGAGCCTCTCCTTAGAGATGGCTGCTCCTTGAGCTCCTTGCTGTTACTACCTAGCCAAGCCACCAGTGGTGCATGGGCAGAACGGTGGCAGTGAGCTTGCGGGCTGCTCCTTGCTTTCCTGCAGCATCAGCACCCTGTTACCAGGACAGGATATTGAGGCTGCATGTACCAGTTATATGTAGCTCTCTGGAGATGCTCCATCAGGGATGAATAGAATAAATTTCAATGGAAGAGCTGTAAAAGTGTGTCTACCTTGAGGTTTCGGCCCTTGCCCTAAAGCCTCCAGCTGCGTAATGTCACTGGACCACGTTTGTCCAAGACCAACAGATCCAGCGTCCCATGGGGCTTGTTGGTGGTGAAGTCAGGATTGAACTGGCCCCACTTCTCTTCCATAATGAAGAGGAGGCAGGAGTCCTCTGCCCCAAGGCATGATGCAGGGCCTGGTGACATTGCTGTGGGACCTCTTTGCTCCTGCACAACCACTACCGTCAGAGGTTTGCCCAGGGCCGCCAGTGCATGGAGCACCAGCCGGCCCCACGGCTTGCAAGACCCTCTGTGAGAGCCACCCTTGGGTCAGTTAAAAGGCCAAACACTCTCCGTTTACAGTGTTGCTTTCAATTGCATTAATTACTAGTCTAGAACTGCAACGTAACACTTTGTTGTGCAGTGCAATTACACCCGGCAGCAGCCACAAACTGCGGTGTGAAACCCAGCCTCCCCACTCAGAGGTGATTCAGAATAGGCTCCTGGATGAGCATAAACTTACTGTATCTTCCCATTCCTAAGGAAGAACTACAAGCTTTCTAGGATTCTTGTTCAACTCTTTATTCTGCCGTTACAGGGGATCCATACCTCCTCCAAGGGAAAATTTCTATGAGTAGACAGAATAGTATTTTAACTCCAAACAAATTGGAATTCCAATTTGTCCCAAATTCTCCAGAGTTCCCCAAGGTCACATACTGCCAGCGTGGAGCAATGTCTCTGACTGAATCTGTCTGAAAAACCAGAAGGCAGGGCACGAGGTCAGGTATGGTCTGCAGGTCTCTCCTGCACAAGACTTCCCAACCTGGGGAAACAGGCTTTTGTTGTTGCTGCTGATCTCATGGGTTTTTGGCATATGCATGATAAGCAGCTAAGCAGATGAACTCTTAAGAAACAAAGATACTTTTTTAATGCAAATGCTTCCAGTTACTCAGAATAAGGATAAGTAAATATGGAAAATATAGGCTACATAAGCAGAATTGTTCTGACACAAAAAAACATTTAGCAAGAACTTTCCATAAGGCAGCTGCAGCTCTGTGAAGTCAGCAGAATTGTAAAATGACAACATCCAGTGTTTATTGTTTATAATTAGTGATTTCTCTCTTCAGCTTCAGTGGCCATATTACTGTGTAGGAACCCAGCACAATTATCCTCATTTATGGATATTTTGAAAACTGTACTCTTCTAGAGATTATAATTCAAAATTATTTTGTGTGTATATGTATATTTAAAGGTGGTAATATTATGGGTAGAATATATACAATTTCAAAATAACAGCCCTTCCCTAAAGGTGTAACTAAAGGTTTTATGGAAAGAATTTTTCTCATTCTTTAGATTTTTAAGGAGTAGATTACATAGCTTCTCAGTGATGTGAAAAGCAGAACTGAGCATGCAGCCTTCTGATGGGTTCATCAAGGAGGAGACCAGGTTAGTCTGGCAATTAAAGACAACACACCAAGAAACACATGGACACCTCTTTTGTAGAGAGAAAGAGCTCGGAAAGCGCTCATGGTTGACTGGAAAAATCAGTGTGACGCGTGTAGTGTTGAGATGGTTCAGCCTCAGACACAGGAGCACAACATGCTGCATCTCTGCATGAGGCAGCAGGTTTCAACAGGAGCAGGGAAGTCCAGTTGTGACACTGGTGTGACACTGCTGCCAGGAAAATACTCAGCAAAACAGTTTGATACAAAGTCCAGCTTTTCAGTCTTTCGTTTTTCATTTCAGAAAGCTTCAAAACTTAAAAATTTTAAAATTCCCTATGAAATGAAATGAAGAAGAAAAAAGAATTGCTTTGCAAATGAACAAGGCGTTTCATGTCAATAAAAACAAGGTGTCTTACGGTTTTGACCTTTCTAGCCTCTTACCATAAGAAACCATACCATGCTGAGAAAAGTCACTCCATAGCTAAAAAATAAAATTAACAAGCTTTTCTTTTGAAATATTGAAATACATTGAGGGTTTCTTTGGTGGTTGTTGTCACCTTTTTAGCCACAAAGAAGGTCAGGTTCTGCCCATGAGGAAATCCTTCCTGGTTTGATTACAAGTCAGGCTGGGACTGGTAGGCTGTGCTGGCTGGATGCCTCCAGTACTAGTGCTGGGAATTGCTCCCACGAGCTGTGCCGAGACTTTGCAGTTGGCACTGAACACCGTGAAATGGTCGTGCTCCTTTTCCACAGCAAATCCTGCACTTAGAAAACATCTGAGATGGTGTGTGATGAAGGACTGTGATCTTGTGACAGACAGATCATTATTGCAGCAGCTAATTACCCTTTGCTTATTCCTGGACAATGACATTAGCATCAATGAGACTGGAGAAATCTATTGGGACCATACAGGGTCACAAAAGACAAACAGTGGAAATTAAATCCCTTGGTTAAACAGAGCAGTGAGACACTGTTCCTGAGGTGAACTGAAGTCAGGTTGCTTCCTCTGTCTCTCTGCTGTGAGCAGGGGTGGGGAGGAAAAAGTAATCGATAAATAACAGCTCCGTTGGTACTGGGTGCGTTACAGACAAGGTCCCTAAATAGCCGCTGTCAGTCTGGGCTGAGCTGCACGTGCCGTATCCTGACCACAGGCTCGGCTTGGGGACAGCCCAGCAACTTTGCTTGGGACAGACCTTCAACCCAGTGTCAAGGGATGGACATACCACAGTCAACGCTGTCTCTCAGGCTCCTGAAACTAAAAGCATATATGGTTAAAGATGGTTATATGCCTACAAATTCAGGTCTTAAGACAGAAAAATGGGATGACATTTTTAGAAGTGCTCAGCAGCGATAAACTTCACTTGTATCGAGGTCAATGGGATTTCTTTCGATGTGTCTTCAGTGGGAACTGAATTAGGTCAGTGCCAAAGCGCTTTTGTAAATCGGACCCGTGCGGTAAGCAAGGAGGTACAGTGTGTTCCTTGCCTTTAATGACAGCTTAGGGACATCTCCATGCTGCTCTGCACCAGAGAAGTCCCTCTCGATGACAAAGATGCCATTGTTTATGTCTAAAACCCCAAGGTAGTTGTGTATATGAGTGAAAAATAAAGAAACCAAAAAACATTTGAAGTGTTCTCAATAAGTTACAAAGTTACATACTTGAAATTTTACGACAAGCTGGAATATATCTATTTCAGT
Organism: Buceros rhinoceros silvestris; assembly: GCF_000710305.1. NCBI lineage: Eukaryota > Metazoa > Chordata > Aves > Bucerotiformes > Bucerotidae > Buceros > Buceros rhinoceros. Next base: position 76,050 of record NW_010432676.1, on the reverse strand, counting down.
CTCCTCTTTAGAAATTTCCCGCCCAGTTAGGAAAAAAGTACAGCTGTGCTAAGAGCAAGAGTGACACAGCCATCTTTCAGAAGAGCAGGCCATTGGCAGCGCAGAATTGCGATCCACTAAAAAGTCAGGAAGGTTCAGAGTAGAATAGTCTCCAAATGCTTAACCCCTAGCAATAATGTCCCGGTAACACTATAGGAAATGAGAGAAATCCGCAGAAAAAAAAAAAAAGGAGGATGGTTTATGAAAAGATTAGACACACAAGTGTGTGTTGAATATGCATGCACAATTGCATGCTTAATTTGCACACCCAATTATTGCCATTGTGCATAAAATTGAATAATTACCCATGAAAATAACTGATTATGGTTATTTACTTCTATAATTACTTGATTTGCACATACAATCATGGTAATTAGGCACACAAATTAGTCATCACACAATTGCATGCCTAACCTTGTTAAGAATCGGAATCAATGCATTTATTTTAAATTGCATTTTTCCAACTCTGGTGTACTATGATTTTTGTTAAAGCTAGGTTTGGAACTGATGTACATGGTAGGAACCAGCTTCCCAACATGCCTCTGTCCTGGTGCCACCCTTCAGACATCAGCAGAGCCCACGGAATGCCCCCACAGCACAACACTGGGCTCATACAGAAATGACAAAGGAAATGGCATGAAAAGGGAAAAAAAATCCAGACAAAATGTGACAAGAATTTGGGAACAGCACACAGTTTTCAAGCAGTTACTTTCAATTCAGGAATGAGGTAAAGGAAAAAAAAAAATAACGTCTCGAGCATTTGTGAGGAGGAAATGGAAAATAATATAGAGGTAACACTACTTCAGTGATGCTTTTCAGCATTCAAACTTAATAAAAAAATTAAGTGCTGTAATCAGTTAGCAAAATGTTTCTGGAAATCCAGAGAAACTATTATTTTCATTTTATAGTCAAAGCCAGTTAAGAATGGAGATGCCAAATGCCCAAGCCTGCATCAGTTCTCTTCTGATATAGAAATAAAATCCAATTTCAGCTCCCAGATTTGTGATTTCACTTATTAGTCTAAATGTCTTCCCCTTGTAGATGTCCTGTCTCCAGGTGCAGTAGGTGAGGATACCTTTATTAACTTTCCTATAAATCACATTTTGCTAGGAAACATAATAAAAGCCTGGGGAATTAGTCAATAAGATAGTGCTGCTTCTCTATCACGTAATAAATGCCTGGGTCCTGCAGTTGGAACTTGGTATGCTCTCTAATTAAAAAGAAAAAATGAGAAAAATACTGGAAACTTGAAATATTGAGTTGTTTCATGTTTGTTATTGGAGCCTTCTTGAGTACAATTTTCTAATAATTGGACCAGATGGACAAGAAAAAAAAAATTAGTGTGACAGTTAAAACTGAGTCTATTACTATATAGAAAGGATCATGCATGACAGAGCTGTGAATTTCCCT
>NW_010432676.1:61282-74515 GCF_000710305.1 Buceros rhinoceros silvestris | reverse complement strand
CATAAATCACTAAAAGCCCTACTGTGTCTGTGCATATAATCTGTATTTTTTCTCTTACCAGTTTTGAGTTAATGCCAAGGCAGTTAATGCTGGAAGAAATATAGGGGTTAAAACAGTTTGTCCTGAATGTATCTTCTTTTTGTTGTTGTTAATTATGTGCCTTAATTTAGTTCTTGCTTAATGTACTTTAGAATGAATTGTATGTCTTGTAATTGCTTTATTATTACTTGACATTAGACCTTATGTTAAGCAATCAAAATGGTATGAGAAAGGAGGGAAGATGATCAAGATACAGTGAGGATGAGTTTGCATCTTTAAAGCAATCACATAGTTCCTGACTGCTGGAAATGTTACAGGATTAACGTTAGACTTTCTCTAGATTACATCCTATCGAAAAAAAGAAGAACGAAAGAAATCCCTGGATGAGCAGCTACTTGGTTTTTGTCAGCTTGCCTCAAAGTCTTGCTTTGAGTAATTGCAGGTGGGACCTGTGGTCAGCTTGACTCTTCTCTCTGCTTTGCAATGTGGGGACGTGCAGCATGTGCACAAGCATGTTTGAAATGCCCTCAGAAATCAGTGGCAAAAATGCCTTAATAAAACTGGTTAATGCCATGATACAAGAGCTCTCTACAAATCCCTTGAAATATTAGGTGTCAAAACATGTCGGAAAAAAATAGTACCTTTGCTACACAGAGCCGTTAGTATTTTATAGGCAGTAAGAACCTTAAGACTCCCCTATCTTAAATCCCAGGGAAAGCCATTTAATAAAAATAACTCAGGACTTACAAAGTAAACGTTAACACCTCTTGCTAGTTTAATTCTTTCACAAGGCTATTTTTATAAATCACAAATAAATGGTGGTTTATAATATAATTGCAACCGGTCTGAAGTTAAGACACAAAAGACAAACCCAACCCCAGGAGGTGGTTTAACTTTAAACCATTCATTCTGCAGCACGTGGTACTGCAGTGTAGTAGTCTGACAGCATACTGATTTGATGTGCTGATCAAGTGCTAGTCCCGTGCAGAAAAACATTATTTATTTACACGCATAAGGCTACTTAAAAAAAAAATCTGTATATTTCATGCTGCTAAGGGGGTATTTGTTTAGTTGATGTAATATTTTCCATAATGATTTCTGATTACCAAAATGCATAGTACAAATGGTAATCAGTGCCCCTTTCAAAGCAAATGCTGATGCTGAGTACCTCCTATGAGTTTAATCACAGTGTGCAATTCACACCGTAATGTGGTATAATTGCCCCCTACAAAGTTGGTCCTGTTTCATTTTAATATCACTGGACTAACTACTGGAACTCAACATGAGTTCCTTGAATGCTGCATTCTTCATTGAGAATTTTACATACATAATTAATCTCAAATAAAGCTACCTTAAAAAGGTGAGTTTTTTTAAAGAAATGCCTTGGTTTTTAATAGCTGTAAAATCAGTAGCAGTTCTTTAAAAAGGTCACCCTGTTGGACACTGTACCAAATCCAGCCTGTCGTTTCCTTCAGATAATTTTACCTATTCTTTTGGCAAGGGAAAGGTACCTACTGATGCAGTAGAAGGCTTTGCATTTTGTTGTTTTCTAACATCAGGCAGTTTATCCTCATTTTCATGCACCTACAAACATTGTTTACACTGAGAGGAGATGATAACTCTTAACTTACTTTTTAAAAGAATTATTGAAATTACCCACGGATATAAGCTGCAGAACATCATGCTTCACAGTATTTTGAGCCACGGATCTGATGCAGCACATAACTCACCTGTTGTCAAATCTACGCAATCCACCTCTAATTTTTATGGCAAATAGTGTTATTTGCGTGGTCACCAGTTAATGAAATTATTCATTATGGATACCTTTGTGGCTACTTGTGACTTATTTGTGAGCCAGCCTTTGTATTCTCCTAGTTAATGAGTGTGCTGTTCAGAAGATCTGAGCATTGCCCCAGTGGTTCCCATTGGCCAAAGTGCTTGATCGTCTGCTGGCTTTGCGCACCGATGACACAACATGCGTTTGGGGTGACGCAGCCCTGCCACAGCCAACGGGGATACCCTCCCAAGACCCATCTGCTTCAGGGCCTGCCGTGGGGAGGTGCCACGTGGAGTTAACAAGAGCACCAGGAAGAAGACAGGTCCAACTTAACCTTCCTGGCTCTTTGCAACTGGCATTTTCACTTTTCCTTCACCTAGTAAGTGAAGGTTTTAACTTGAGAAGTAAATGACAGAGTGTCCTCATCAAGATGGGTCACCGGAGCACAAACCGCTGCCTATTCAACTGGCATCGTTAAGGCATTGCACGTGCTTTCACCGGCTGCCAGTTCAGCTCAGGTGGTCAAAGGCACTGCGAGCCACAGGTCACTGGTGCTGGAGACACCCCTTGCCCTGCTGACACCAGGCCTGCTATAAGTGATATGATCACTTTAATTATACTGATTGCATCAATCAGAGCTGCTGAGGAGGAGCCGTGGCCTGGGACTGAAAGATTTTTTAATAAAACTGATGAACCGTTCCCTTACTCTATGTCTGGCCCTGACCTCCCGAAGAGAATTACCTACACACCACCTCCTTTCACAGCAGATGTGCTGCCAAGCCTGGAGCTCCCACCTCCTCGTTAACTACAGCTCCTATTTGTTGCTCCCCTAACGTCGGCTCGCACAAGAGCCCTGCCAGCCCCTGGCTGCTCACCACTGCCAAACAAAGGGCAACAAATTCAACAGTCCAACACTGGTATGGCTTTCCTGGGTCTTAGACTAGCACTAAAATTGTGTGCAGTATCTGAGGTTTTTTTTTCTTTTCCTCACCAGGTTTATCCCAGAGACTGCAAATTCCTTCTAGTATTTTTCTGTCTGCTTCCTATTTTCATTCTGGACTTTCATTGTATAAAGAGGAAAAAAAACCCCACAGAACTTGTACAATAAAACCTCCTGCTCCAAACCATTTCAATCCATTAATGCTATCTTGAAAATTAATGTCAAAACCCAACTGAAAATATTCTATGCAGCTCAATGAATACGAAACAAGATATCAATTTATTTTAAAAGTTAAAAAGTAATCTGGTGTGCTTTTTCTAACCTTTAACAGGAGATGAAAATAATAGAATTTATCAAAAAGGAGACACAGAATTGATAAAGCACAGAACTGCCCTTTACCGTGTCATGTTGTATCATTAGTTGCTATCAGGGCTTTTTCCCGGGCTGAGCTCCAGCCCTTCGTTGTACCAGCATGCCACTCTGTGCCCTGGTGTAAAACACAGAGTTTAGCCTTTTCCTTCTTTCGTGGAAGGTGCTTTGATGTTTCAAGCGTGCTCAGGCTGGAAGGGGGCTGCAAGGTACTGAGCAGCACACCATACACATGCAAGGAAAGTGCGTAAAGAGGACGTTTACATGAGCATTGACTCAGAGACCTTTCATCCTGAAGCCTCCAATAACCTGAAACTACAAACATGCCAGTTCTCTATTTTAAGAAAGCATTAATTCAATATATAACTTTGCAAATTTCACACCCAAGGACTATTTCAAATGTGAACTTCATAACACATCTTCCAAAGCCATTATAACCATTGTCATGGAGTATTCATGTTTTCAGGAGTAATTAAGGCAGAAATTCTTGAGTATATCTTGCCAAGGACCTCTGAACATTATTTCCTGAGCTGCATTGTTTGAAAGGGGAGGAGGGGGAACCAGGAAAAAAAAGCAAGCAGTGTGAATTGTAATTATTCAAAAGCAGTGCAGAATAAGGCAGAATAAAGCTACCGTAAATTCCTTCGCAGTTGAACTCAACTGTTTAACACATGAAAACTCTAATTGACAATTCTGTACCAAAGTGTAAATTTGTCAGGGAAGGATACGCAACAAGTTTTGTGGGCTTTGTTTCTTTTTCTCCGTGTACATCATAGCGAGCACTGTTGTGATTTGGATCTATTACTTCTGAATATTGCATGAAGCTGACAAGCACTTGTCATTTAAAGACCACATGGAGGCATTCAGTTTTCCATTTAGACATAATAACACATTATGCAAATACGCTTGCCAAGGAAAGCTGGAGGCTTACATGAAATAAACTGTCAAACACCAGTTGCTAATAGATGAACATTTCTTTATAGATTGTCTTAATTTGGGCAACTGGAAAATAAGCGTGACTGCACGGACAGACAATCTTTCAATATGAAATTCTGGGGATTGTGCAGAGAGGAAATCTTCCCTGAAAATTAATGTTCCTTGCCTTGACAAAGTAAAACAAACACGGGGAACTTTAAGTAACCCTGCAAAATATTTACACTGTCTTGCACAAAACAAGAATGGTTTTGAAATCGGCTCCCCACACCGCAAACACCAACAGGAGCTTTGCTGTGCCCAGGGCAAGATCAGGGTGCCTCCCGCCAGCGCTACCCCCGCAGCTCTCTGACACTTCCCGGGGGTGCTGGCACCACCCAGCAGTGGATGTCTCCTGCTTCACCCCAAAGGGAGCCCTCGCAGCCCTGCCCAGGGCTCGCACTCCACGCTTCAAACAGGCACGGCTTCCCTGTAGCTTTTCTCTGTGCCATATGCAGAATTCAAGAGAGCTTGCCAGGAGACCTCGGGCTAACTTGATAATGGGGGAGCAAAGTAGAATCTTTAAAATAAGCAAGCTGAAACACAGGCAGCTTGGATCAGTAATGGTCCCAGACTTTCACCTGCAGGTAACTGGGTAAGCAGACAGCTCAGAGATGCGCACATGCACTTTCACCAAAATTAAAGGCAGACCTCTTAAACAACTCTCACCAACAAACAGATCACTATAGCAGCAAAGCCAAATTAACACCTAAAAAACAGAGGTTACCAGGGTCAAATGAGGGGTTTTGTTTGAGTGAACTGTTTCTTCTTGGTCCAATAATGTAAATATTACAAACTGCGTATTTCTTTGTTGCGGTGGGAGAAGGGATCGGACTGTGAGCTGTTCCGTGCCACGTTGAAATATTCTGTCCTTCACGGAGGAAAAGGAGTCTCTGGATGCTGGAACCAGCTGGGGAAGGATGTGCCAGCAGGGAAGTGTCACCCACTCTGTCTACTCTCCAAGCAGAATATACCAAGAGAATGTCTTAAAATGGAGTAGTAAAGAACAAACCAACCCACCCTCCACCAAACAGAACAAAATACATCAGTGATCCTGTTCTGCTTGTGAAAATTAAAAGTTTTGTGGAGGATATTGATTTACCAATACACTCTGTATAAAAATAGGCTAATTGCTTTAATATTGCTTTGAAGGGAAACACAAGCCAGTGTGTAATTCCAGTGACTAATTTACTATGTCATTCCTTGTTTCTATTTTTTAATAACATGAGTAACATGCAGTTGTTTCTAAATTGGCATCCTTTAGGAAAATGCACCTTAAAATAACATTCTATCAGAAATCCACTCTTAATTGGGCTAATCAAGTAGCATTTCCACTTTAGGAAGGAAGGATTATAGTCTCATTTACTGAGAAGTTCGTATGACAGCTGCAGACATTTATATTTGAGTAGTTGTTTTGGGGTCTGTCAAAATCTTTCTGGTTTTTCGCTTCTTTTTAATTAATATTTCAGACATACAGGATAGTTTCTTTTATGGAAACTGAGCTGAAGGCTTTGATTTGCACTGGGCGTTCTGCCATTGGTGGTGGGGGAAAATAATTGAAAAACCTAAGAAGGAATTCAGGAAGTTTTGCTTCATAATTAACTCAAAAGTTTTTCAGCACAACTGAGGGGGCAACTGACTTGCCAGTTGTCTTAAGACGCAGTAAAATTAGGAAGCTGCTGCTTTGTGTCATCTGAGTGACCTTCTGAAACGACCACAGGAAGCAATATTCAGAGTCATTTGGAACTAAAGATGTATATGCTTTTATTTATTTGCTTTTGCAAAACTTCCCGACAGCTCAAAACCTCCCCGTCTTTCACCAGTCTGCACGAACCTCGTTATACCTTTGCTCTCCACAGAGATGTAAGATGCAAATTTGGATTTTAATAAAGTCTGTCAGCTGCTTGTGGGTGGAACGAGTGCAAAGCAGCATCCTGGGTTTATTCAGAGTTTATCCCTGTGGTGTGAGAATGAGGAGGCACCTGGTGGAACATGAAGATTCAGTTAGAAGAGGTAAAAGAAAGTACTTCCTTACACAGCTGGAGGCAGCTCCCACAGGAGCCTGGAGAAGGACCACATAAGCAGATGCAAGAAGTGTTCAAACAAATTCATAGACAACAAGGTCCCTAAGCAGCTATGATCTTCTGTCCAGGTTCTGATATAACTCACAGGCAATACTGATAACCAGAAACGTAACCAAACTGCCAAAAGGAGTGGAGACCTCTCCTGTCTCCTCCTCTGAATCCCAAGGTTTACAATACCAAGGTGCTGCTTATGCATCTATATACATAGTCTGGAGACCCGGTTCACAGGAGTGGCCGCAGGGCCTGTCCAAGCACAAGGGGGAAAATGTCGAAATCAAAGAAACTTCTGAGAGAATCGTACAGCACCGATGGGGTTAGGAGGTAAAACAAAACCTAAACCCAAAGTAACCCACTTCCGTAGCATGTATTCCCTTGTTCATTTTATTCATGTGACAGCTTATTTCAGACAACTACCAGCGGCTCCACTCACCCTAATCCTCTGCATTGTGTAAATACTGCAGCCTTGCCACGGGCTTATGTGCAGAACAGGGCTAATGTTATCAACTCTGATCAATTAACAGAAAGAGGATCCTAAGAGCAGGCATGTTTTGGTGTAGTCTTAGCACTACTGAACAAAACTGCTTTTGAATTTAGGAATTAACTGGTGCAACGTGGTAAAAACCAGAACTACTGACTCTCAGATTTGGATCAGACAAGGGCATCAGGATAGAATTTTATTATAGCATTATTTCCTTGTTCTCCTCTTGACACAGTCAATCTTTCTTGCGGGGTTTACATTAATAAATAATTACCTATGGCAAGAGACAGAGATGCATAAAAAAGCCATGCAAGTGCTCTCATATAGCAGGCAGCCTTTTAAAAAACAAAGATGGAATTTAAAAGTTTCACTAATCCAAGCCTTGTCATCTACAATGCTGTTGAAATAACCCCCTAAAGCACCGTTGAAAGGCACAAGAGCAACACACATCAAGCAAGAATTGGTTGAATTCTAGATGATACTCTCTCAACTGTAAGGGCATCGCTTTGTAGCAGAGATTAAAGGGAGAGTGCCTTTTCCTGGCTGCTGTTGACTTATACAACTACCATTCAGCAATTTGGCTTTCGTTTTGTGGTCGGGAATGTATTATTAATGTGCAGTCCTTTAAAGAACATGCTAAATTCCTCCTGCGTTTAGCACTTATAAAACATACAGGGGGGGGGAAAAAAAAAAAACCTGCCGGAGGTTTTCACAGTCTAAACAATAACAAAGTGCCTCCAGGATTCATTTTAATGAGAAACACCAATGTTGCACTGCTGAAGTACTGAGATGGGCAATGCACAGCAACAGATTAATTATCATTTAGGAGGCAGGAACTATGTGGATTTTATAACACTGCTGGTAGAAAATAAATATTCTGTTAATCACTGCAAGAGTTGCATTTCCTCAAAGGTACTATTAACCTATAAGTATAGGTGCCACATACATTTAGGAGGAACAGGAAATGAAAGAGGCTTCCTCTCGCCCATCTCCAAAACGACAGTCTCGGAGATTTACTTCCCGTATAGCTAGCAATGGCTTTTTGATTTCTATATTGGGTTGGGGTTTTTTTAGGTTGAGATTAGTTGAAGTTTTTCTGAGCTAACGGAGACTTCGGCAGGTGTGCAGCATGACACCCGCTAGTCCTGCACGCGTCTGCAGGACAGATTTATCACCGTTGGCATGCCATGTAAATGATGGCTTCAATCCCTACTGAACAGTCATTGACTTTCATGAAGGTTTTATGGATCACCGAGTCCAGGGGCGTCTCCCGATATCTTTTCTGGACTTCTGGATGACATTTGCAAGGCAAAGCCCTCTCTCTGCCCTCACACAGAAATTCTCTGCTGGAAAGGCACTTCCCTGCCTCCAGCAAATCCAGTTGGCAGCTGACGCTCCGATAGCCACAGCCTTCAAAAAGGGAGGTGATAAGAGATGGGAATTTTAACAATGCGGTGACTTGATTCATAACCTCACTGAGCATATTTGATAACTACAGTCTAATTTCTGGTTGTAATTCAGAGGAGGACTGCATTGTTTTACAAGATAAATGTATTAATCCCTATTCTTCTGTGGTGGGTATCTAGGAGATTAACTACATTGCTGAATGTGTGAATTTGTCTGTGACCAAAACCTGACATGAATACAAACTATATGAGTGATTTCCAAGACTCTCTTGTTAGGGAATAATCTCCAGACAGATGTCCATGATATCCGAACAGTCAGTCCCGCACTGTATCATTATTTGGAATTTGTACCCCAAATAAAACTGACTTTGCAACAACTTGTTTAATTTCTAACTTCTACATATTTTAGCCCTTTTTACAGTCTGGCCTTCCCCGATTCACAGTGCTTGGAGGTCTCAAGCTCACGGTCAAGCCCTTCGGAAACCACACTGTCAGGATGAAATAGATTTGGTACAGTCCCTTGAATAAGACAATTTGTTTAAAGTGATAATTTGATAGCTTTCTCCAGGAAAGCAGCTCTTGTGAAAGGGAAACATGTTCCATGTACCAGTCACAAGAGTGCAGAAATGTACTTCTTTCTTCTACTATTTCAAATCCTGCCGATGCTGCTGATCTTACTCTCCCATGAAAACCTTTACCTTGGCTCGAAGCAGTGACGATCTCGCTCTCACGCATCCAGCTGTGCACAGGTAGGAAGAGCAGGGCTACTTGCTCCTGGGCAAGCCAAGGGCTTCATTGCTTTGGCTCTTGGCATGGGCACTGCGGAGTCCAGGGTGCATGAATACATGCACGTGTGCTGGAGCTGCTGGCAATGAGAAGCCTCTTCTACCTTGTCATTATTTTATGACCCAGCTATTAATGCCAGTTAATTAATATTAACACTAATAAGAGTAGGGCTTATTGGGCTGCATATATCCAAGCTGCAGTGTCCACACTGAACAAGTGCTTTCAATATCCTGGTGTTATGTACAAGATGACAAAGTCTTTTTTCCTGGGACTAGCAATATGTGATGCTATTGGGGAGTCGTTAATTCTCTCTCAAATTATATCTTGCAACTTCTGCATTTTTCATGTATGCAGGCTGATTCTGGTTACTCTGAAAAGATTAGTTACTTATAAATGTTCAGGTAATCCATGCAAATAGATTGCAGTAAGGTTGTTTATTACATCTTTTTTTTTCCCCCCACCTGCTAAGAGCACATGATGCTATTTCTCATTTCTGAACAAGTTTTACAAGCAAGTGGAAAAAGTAAATAATAATAAGTAATGCATATGTAAATTAAATTTTTGGATCCATGTTAAAATTTGTGAGGCTTTTAGAATAAATGAGCATCCCCCCTGATTACTTTCAGAGAATGAATTCTCTCTGCATTTATAATTCACAGTACCCTCGCTGGATCCCAGGACAAGGTACAGAGGACATTGCATACAGATAAGATCTTCAGAGGAGCTGAGACATTATTGTCTTCTGAAAAATGGAAGGAACAAATCCTGCATCCCCAAGGCGTCCCCCTTCCCAGCTGGCATTTGGGGTGGTGCAGAGGAGAGGGCAGAGCCGGGTGTCTCTAGAGAGCCACACTGGGTGCTCCTGCACTCCAAGGTGGGGGAAGCCGCGGCACCTCTCTGCTGCCAGCATCACCCTGGGGCAGCAGCTCCGCATCGCTGGCTGCCCAGGCCGGAGGAGATGAGTTTCTCATCACCGCTGAGGCCCACATCCCCGCTTCGTTTGCCCTAGCAATTTTCCACCCTTTGTTTATGCCTAAGGCCAGCGCTGCGGAGAGGAGCAGGCTTGATGGGCAGCAGCACTTAGGCTCTTCATTATACCTGTGTGGGCCCCTGCTCAGGGCATGCTAGTGCCCTCAAAACAGTTACCGAGCTGCTGCCTGCCTCGGTGGGTACCTGCATGTCTGCTGCCGGGCAGGGCTGGACCACAGAGCCACCTTGAGCTGCAGCTAACCAGCAGCCCAGAGAACAGACCACATGGAAACACTCTGACCATCCAGATGCTGGTATTTATGCATCCACAGCCAAGGCACAAAGCCAGCATCGAAAACTGTATAAACCTACAGACTCGTGGGCACTGCTGTGCCACAGAGGAGCCTCTGCTCAGATCCCTGCTCTTGAGCAATGACTGGAACCGAAGATCTTGTGCCCCGATTGCACAGGGACTGGGTTATTGAATAGATTTCCCTCCTCTTGCAGCAGCTTGACTTTGTACAACTAACGTCAAATTACTGGTATAAAGCCTCACACATATTTCACCATTTCAGGGAAAGGACCTAAATATGCAACATCTCAGCCTGTCCCTGTTCCAGAGCAATTTGCCGACAGCACACCTCCAGCAGCAGAGGATGCAACAAAGCACAACAGATCTGGCAGCCAGGACGTCCTCTCCACACTAGAGTGGCAGAGGTTCAGATCACTTCCCCTGAACACATGCGACGTTTCATGCTTGTGCTCAGAGCAGCAAGATCTCTTTGATAAATATCAAGCAGGACTGAGGACTCCAAGGTGCTCTGGAGTCTCTCCATATCCAGAGCAGAGTAACTACCTTCACCACTGAGCATTTCAGCCAGGAATATTAAAAGCTACTCTGTTAAAAGAGGGGAACTTTAACAATTGTTATTATTAATTTTAGAATAATTAAGTGAGAAGCTGTAAGGCTATCATTTTCTCAGCAGGACCACAAAAATCTTTCAGCTCTGTGAAATGTTTTACTATGCCCATATGTTTGGCTACAGCTGAGTCCGACTGTAAAAGTATGACATCTTTTAATTACATTTTAATGAAAGCTGTAACTAATCCAATAACTCATTTGTTAGTACCTTGTGGGAAAGAGAGAAGCTCAAGAACAACCTCAGAATTCTTGGGTTTGGAGTCTGCGGAGAGATACAGGATGCCGGTTATGCCAAATTCCCGTTAAAAACCTACAGCGCTGGATTTTATTTGCTAATGACTACGAAGACCATCTACATTTAAACACGTACATGCTTTGGTGCGTCTCAGTAGTGCTTTCCTCCATTCACTAAATACTACAAGACAACACTACAACACAAGAACAACAGTAAAGGAAGCACAGAGATGTACAAGGAGCACGTGGCTTAGGAGCGTGTCTAGCTTGAAGGGCTGCCTACTGAATTCATTGAGCTTTGAATCAACCCTTTACTGAGCCACCTCCTGTTGAGACCTTTCACAATCTGTTCTTCAACACGGTAAGCAGGATCATTTCAGCTATTACATACATAGAAAAAATTGGTTTTGAGCCTTCAATAGACATAATTTCCCACATCTCTGAAAGCTGACATCTCTTTTATGGTCATCATCAATAGGCTGACTTTTGTATCTTGACTGCCTGCCCTATAGACAAATACAGTCATAATATTCATAATTGCTGCATATTTCTCTAGAACAAGTGAACTGTATCTTGTGGCTTCAGCCTGAGACTTGGAGAGCTCAAGGACAGTCTGGAATGGAATATATCGAGTAGTAGGCTCAGGGAAAAAAAAAAAAAAATCAAGAAAAAAAGCGTGCAATTTCAACTGCTGGGGAAGAAAAGTGCTTCAGAAAGGACATCAAGCATTTGGTGGGCATAGTTTGGCCTCTAGTGGATAGTAATTCTCATTGTCACATTGAATTGGTAGCCTTTGCTTAAGCAAAGGCCAGGACAGAATAACGCTGGAAACTAAATTACCTCTCAGCTTTAGAGATGAAGCTTGCTTCAAGCCAGACCTGAGATAAATTTGCAGTCTACTGACAGGACTGGAAACTAAACAATGCTTGCCTCCTCAGCAGGACTGCCAACACATTTAAAATCCTCATCCAGAAAATGAATCCTCCCCTTTCCTCTTAAGCTACAAAATATTCATTTGAATGGAAACATCAGTGAACGTTTTCCTCTTCCCTTGCAAATTAAGAGGCAAGTAATATGCTTAATTTGCCAAGAAACTGGATCCTTGTAATTCTCACATTGAGCAGAAGGCCCCAACAAATATATTTGACGAACCCAAGTCCATGGCATCCCTATGGAAGGCTGCCATCATTCACCCCAATGAAAATGATGGAGTTTGCTTGCGATTATAGACTTCTATTGATTTCCAATTTTCACCAGATATGCTCAAATCCCTTGGGATCTAAGCATTTGTAGATCCCTATCAGTCTTGCAATGAAGAAACAAAAGGGGCAATATAATTGGCTCAGTGTAGCAATAAGACTCTCCCATTCTGCTTTCAATTTCGTCCCTTACTGCAATTTCTTGACAGTAGATTTCTTCTTAGTGTTAATGGTCTCACATAAGGTTCTCAAGGACCAGATTAAACTTTAAAAAGAAGTATATGTATTTGGTCTTTCTAAACTTAATAGCCGCACTCTTAATAGGAATGCTGTCTCCAGAGCAGCCTGTACAACATAACACTGGCTTTGTTTGGCAGCGTTTCTCACTAGCAGCACCTACTAATGTTTTACGTGTTCGCGTGCTGCTCAGTCACGCTATCTAGTGCGCACTTGATCAAAGCATTTCACGTCGGTAAAGCATGCTCATAACAACTACCTGTTTGTAGTATTAAAATATGGCATACATAGCCTCGAGTTGTTGCAAGAGTGATATTTGTGCAGACTACAGTAAAACCAAGGTGATGCATATATAATCTCGCCCTGTAAGGTGAAAAGGGAAAGTGCATCAGCAGTATTTCTGTTTAGAACAGCTCTTTTCGCACAGAATTAATTCTGGCCCTCCTCTGTAATACCTCTGCTCCAATCTGAAAATGCGAGCTGCTAACGGAGGGTAGGCAGGTTGAAATGTGCTGAAGTGATACAGAACAAAGCATTTACACAAGGAAATCAAAGCAAGTATGTTTCTGTTTGTAAACAGAAAGTAGCATAACATCTATTGTAGATGTAGGATGCAGAGAGCTTGGTGGAACAACACAGGTTTTATGTGAGGGAAGCAAAGCTGTGTTTTTAGCTTTAACCATCTCTGCAGAGCAATGCTGTTTACGTCACGACAAAGAGTTCCATCAGGGAGTGAGTCTGATTTCATCAAAGCACAAGCAAACACTTATTCGAGTCAGAGTATTTGGAGGCTAATGTCTCAGAAATGCCTTGGGGGGGGG
>NW_010432676.1:60837-61252 GCF_000710305.1 Buceros rhinoceros silvestris | reverse complement strand
TAAGAGTTGTTGGGGGTCAAGGTTCAAGAAATTCCTTGGGGGGGGGGGGGCAATCTGTGCAAAAGTAATGTTTGAACTGTAGGTATTTACTTAGTTGTTTAACAAGGTAGTATCTGAACCTGATTACAACCTAAAGAGACCATGTTTGATCAATCCATCTTTTCTTACGAAGCAAACCCATCTGAACACACATGCAAGAGATACTTCTTATCTACTAGAAATTGAGAGAACACAGGTACCCTTAAAGCTTGTGTGGTTCTTCTGCACAGATATTGCCCTCTGGAGTGTAAGACATTTAAACAAGCATCAGATGCCCATTCCTGGGAACATCAGTGCTAGAACATAAAGATGAGCGAGGTCTTGATGGCTTCCTAAGCAAGAGCCCTGTGCAACCCTCTGAAGTCTACAGCAGGAA
>NW_010432676.1:32749-60716 GCF_000710305.1 Buceros rhinoceros silvestris | reverse complement strand
ATCAAGAAAAAAAAAAAAAAAATCAGTATTTACTAGAAATAAAGTAGCAAGGGCCAATATTTGAATGCCATTTTTAGAGACAGAACATTTTTGTTGTTTTTAAAAAAAAAAAAAAAATTCAGAAAGAATTCTAGCCAAAAATACTGACAGTAATGGCATCCTGAGATAATACCTGACATCTGGGGCCCTTAAATGGTCAAGAAGTTCAGAATCAGTACTGATAGTAGTAGCTGGTGTATTTAGCAAGGAAAATAAAAAGCACAGCAAGGCAACTTGAGGAACATGCATGTTTTCTTTAAATGAAAAGCACTCAAAGCAATAGGAAGACATACAGAAGTATAAGCTCACAGACCATGGTCTCCCATTTGACTACACACTAAAGAGGACAGTTACAGGATGCTCACCCTGGAATCAGTTATGTCGAAATGGTTGGTCTGGTGTAAAAGCCATTCCAGTTTCATACGAGTGATGAATTAGCAATTTCATAAAGATCTCATTTGAACGATTGGCTTGAAACCCTCTAAAAAGTATTACCTTGAAGTCTGTGTCTGATTGTTTATCCAAGTCAGAAAAACATGCACAGAGACCCCCTGTTCAAAGGTGATTTCCAAAATGGATCAAAAATATGAAGTTGTCAGGTGAAAGCATAACGAAACTTTCTTATTACAAAGAGGAGCCATAAAAGATCGCAAAACCCAACATGAATTTAACCATGGTAACGTGTTAAAAGAAACACTTCAAGGCTACACCAGAGAACGGGATCAGACAGCTCGTTTGAGCTGTCCTTGACACCTAACTGGTATTACAGGCCCACAGTCTTCATGGAAAAGAGCACCAACATACATCGCCTGACAACCTTACCATCATGCTGTCCTCACAGAGGAAACACCAAAATCACAATAACATCTCTTACTGAGAGGTCAAAGATCCTTACAACAGCAACTGATTTATAGAAACAAAAATTCCTCGAAAAAATCAAACTATCTTATTTTGGTCTTTTTAAAAGTAAAGGGAGCTCATTTAGATTCTCCCTGCTACAGCCAAGAGTGAGGAAGGTACTTCCAGTAAAAGAGCCTCGTAGCAATCCTTGATTTCATCAGGTGACCACTGCCTTAGGAAACACCGGGAGTGGACTCAGATGCTATTTTAGAACTGACCCTGTGATCACAACGCAGCAAAATCAGTAAAGCGCTTCTGTTAAGTGAGGATAATGTCCTACCTAGCAGACATATATAGGTTCAAAACTCCTAAGAGGAAAAGACCAAGACTGAATAGCCTACCACAATGCAAGTCATGCCAAATTAGGAACAACAGTAACACAGCAGCAGAGCCAGTATCTCACATCTCAACTTTAGAAGAAAAAATCACTGTGATGAATCAGATGGAGGGTAAAAGCTCAGCGCAGAGATAGAGAGTGACCTGGGCAACAGCACTGCCTGGCATTCAGAGAGTAGAATCCACATGAGTTCAGATGAAGAAAAAGGTTAAAGACAGTCAACAGCAGATTTACTTCATCTGCCATTATTCATCTCTCTGAAAAATAAAGAAGATAAATAGTTGTGCCTTAAGAAATTCTAGCTACCAGAATAATCTTTGGGTTATCCTCTTTTGTAGCCAAACCCAGAACAAGAATGGAGGATGCTGCAGGAATGGTAGGTAGCAAGTGTCATAAGCTGTGGCACAGGCTGGGGTCTCTCAGGATAATGCACTTTTACCAATAGGCACTTCCCTGCACACATTTCTACATTTTGCACCCAGACAGAATACTAATCTGGAAGTGTGTGTCTTCAGCTGTTCCTACAGCCAGCCATATTCTCTCTAAAGAAGAGCTAAGCAGTACTGAATATTTATTTTGAGTGAGAAGCATGGCACGATCAACCCCTTTGGTCAAGAGCACATCCAGCCTCTTGCTAAGTGTCCGTAATTACAGAACTGTGTCAATTATCCTACAAGAAGCACTTTGAGCCCCTCCACAGAAAGGTCAGCGCTGTTCTTGTCACGCCACGACCTCACCTTGTCCACACCATCATTAGCAGGGGCAGAAAGGTGAGAAGATGAAGGGCTTGTTTCCTTCTGCCTGTAGTAACAAGCACGGCAGGGGTTCACGGGCTCTCCCTGGCATAGTCACCGAGCTGGTCCTCCCTTTGAACCGACACACCACGCTGAGCCCTTCTTTATAAAGATTATCTTGTCATGTAATTTCTTGAAGTTGAAACCCTGTTTAAAATGTACTCGATCTTCTTTGAGGCGCAGCATATTCAAATGGAGCTACTCTTGTTGCATTAACATTTGTGCAACGGGAAAGAGATGCAGCACTTGTCTGAGAGTGACAATAGGCAAAGTGCGACAGAATTCCAGGCTATAATTCTAAGCATAACAGTATAGGACACTGTCAACCTGAAATCTGATTTTAAAAAGAAAATCCAATTTAAAGCATTTCTGGGTGTTGTGCCTGACTGACTTCAAATGAACTCTTAAAAATCATTTTACAGTCATATTTTCCTCTTCTAAAGATGTTTCTCTGTTCTCCTGAGGTTGTAGACACAGGGAAAAAAGCAAACTGCTCAGTTATAAGGATGCTATTGTCGCTGTACAAAGCACATACATTTCAAGAATCAGAAAGTAAATGAATCTCTTTCAATTACAGTTGTCTTGGAGATTTAACTGCGGTGTATTTCACACAGAAGCCAATTTCATATTGTTTACACAACCTATTACATATATTAATATGCATATATGCAAGATATGTATATGTGTATATACATATAAATACATACACACACACACTAAACTTGCACAGAAAAACAACATTATGAGGTGTGTGCTATATGGCCTTGATACCGTAACCTGAATTTCTGCCCAGTAATAGCAAAGCTCACGCCATTTAATTTTCATTAGAAAAAAAAAATCCGGGTAATTTTTCATATCCTTAAGTGGTCTTACTTGTGGTTTAACTTTCAAAATGCAGTGAAATAAATAATGTGCAGCCGGAATCAATTCCTACATTTGCTCTCAATTCTGCTTGCCTGTGATAACCTTCTAATAAAAAGCCTCAGCAGAAGCGTTTTAATAAAGCAAAGTTATATGACTTTGGATTGAGATCTTTATGAAGTATAAAAATGATCTGTATGAGAATTTTATCATTCTAAAAATAGAAGTGAAATCATGGAAATATAGTAGATCAGTTATTTCCCACCCCCCTCCACCTTAGCAGCAAGTACAGCTAGTCAGAACCTTTTCTTTACAAAAGGTTTTGCCATAAACGTTTCAATTTGATATTTCAAACCTCTTACGCAAAGACAACTCCCATGGAATTAACTCCTTTCCGTTCGCTGCCACCATGACAACTCCAGCAATTGCTTTCATGGGGTAAGCAATACTCAGAAAGCATGAATATTCCTTTGTGAAATTTAGCAATTACACATAACCGGAAGGCTTGCATCGCACGATCACCAGCACCGCGCCGTGGGGACGGGCTTTGCAAACAGCCGTGTGGAAGCAACGCGCCACCCACCCCAGCCTGGCAACCAGCCCCACTGCACGTGGAGGGTGCTGTCGGCTGCCTTTCCAGTAAGGAAACTATATTCTCATTTTCTCACCCTCGAGACTAGCAGGGAGGGGGGCATGGAAGGGCTGCAGGTACCCAGCACAGGAATGTATGGGGCACCCAAACTCTCTGTGTTCCCTAGGCGCTTGTTTGTGGAGGTCCATCTGCTGGTGCAGACTGCATTCAGTCCCACCCTGACTCACACCACCCTACAAACCAAACCACGTGTATCTATCTCAACAAGCAAATACCATGACATAGTATTACAAGAGGTCAGCAGACAATGGACACAGTAACACACGCAGCAGGCGACTTCAGCATCTGCTATATTCTCACTCTATCATAAAGCAAAGTTTTGAAGATCAGAAATGTTTTAGTACCTCCAAGCAAAACAGGGTACTGCCACCTCCGATGTTTCTCCCAATACAGCAATGCCTGGATCATCTCAAAATTAAATATACCTTGATATTTGAATTGCTCGGGCTTCAGAGCCTCAGCCTCTGGCATTTCATAATACTTAGGTAATAAACGAACAATCTTCCTTTATAAAAAAAATAAAGAAGCGGAGTGGGGAAGAATGCAGAGGAAATAGTAGCTGTGAAATGGAATCCACAGTTCCAGACACCAGGTCTCATTAATCTTGCTGATGAATAGGATCTTTATAAAAGGAGACCCCACAGCCGAGAGAATTGAAAGGAAATAGTATAGAAAGTGAAGCAGCACTTTCTTGTACAAGTTCTTATGTGTTTTAAATTAAGTGGCTTTTGTGGAGGCTTGAGTAAAAAAAAAAAATCCAAGTAATTCGTGCTTTACAAGAGAAACATGCATGGAAGACACTGATGTTCCTTTTGCTGCAGACTTTTCTGGCGAACAGATTAGATCAAGAATAGAGCCAAAAAAGGAATGGAAATGCACTGTTTGGCGATTAGTTTATGACATTCTACCCTATATATAGTGCCTATTTGGCAAACCCTCCTGTAGTCTGTGTTTTTCATTGCAAGTGGCTTATATCAGTACTGACATCTTGCAGATGTTAGTAGCTTTGATTTTTTTCCCCCATGTTGCAAATGAGTTGGCATGGAAACAACTCTTTTCTGGCAACATGACATATGATTCAAGGCAAAATGCATTTAACACAGATGAATAGTTCAGGAATATGCCTATAACAAAAAGTCATCTTGAAAGCTGCTTTGCATTTGTTGGTGTTTATGACAACTTTTTCAAGACATTAAAAAAAAAAATCAACTATTTAAGGCTTGGTACCAGTGATGAATTTCTCTCTGCTTGATGCTGCATACTCTCCTTCGTCCTTGATAGATAGGAAAATACTAAGAGAAGAAAAACATTTTGATAGGTTATTTTCCTATTCTTTTAAACAACCTTTGTTGCATTGGTTGTTACATTTAGAGATACTTCTGTTAGCTCTGAATTAACTCTAGACCTGCCAGAGGCAGTCAGAGAGTGCTGCTTCCAGGGACCTGCCAGACAATTTCTTGTAGGATCAGCACTGCTGGGAGCGCAGCAGTGACTCAGCTTCACTTGCCCCAGGCAATATCTCTGTCTCTGAGACTCTTTGACTGACAGCTGAGACCACCTCTGTGCCCATGGTGACACCGGCAGCTGGGGCAAGCACATTCGAGGGCAGCAGCAGAAAGAGGGCAATTGCTGGAGGCTGCTTACCGGGCATGATCAGGACTCCACAAGGACCCTTCCCAACCACTCTGCAACTGTCCTCTCTACAACTAAAGCAAGCTGAGAAGCAGCAGAAAGCTCCCACTAAGCTGGTCACTGCCAGCACCAAACTAATCTTGAGCCTTGGAAAAATGTCTGACTATCCTTTTCGTCTTCTAAAGCTATCTTTGAAAAAAAAAAAAGCTGAGGGAGCTCTCTTGTTTTGAGCAAGAGCAGATCCTATACTTTACATGGCTAGAGCCCAGGAAGAAAAAGCAAGAGGAGAAAGCATGCCATCAGATGTTCCCTCCAGGAGACCCTCTTACTGCAGGCATCACAGGCTTTGCCTTCTAAGTCGCACAGAAAACCACACTTTTGTAACTCTCCAGCACAGCCTAAAGCCTCCGCAGATACATGCACAACCGTGCTAAATGCCACTTGCTCCCACTATG
Organism: Buceros rhinoceros silvestris; assembly: GCF_000710305.1. Taxonomy (NCBI): domain Eukaryota; kingdom Metazoa; phylum Chordata; class Aves; order Bucerotiformes; family Bucerotidae; genus Buceros; species Buceros rhinoceros. Next base: position 55,046 of record NW_010432676.1, on the reverse strand, counting down.
GAGCATGTGTGACATACGCTGGGTAACTACACGGTGCCATCAGCCGAGCCCAAAAAAGCCAAAAAGTTTTGTTTGTAAACTGTAAAATTAGCTGTGAAGGGCTGCACGGTTCTCAGTTAACTGGAATCTGGGTTTTTTTCTGTAGTATATATACATCAGGTGGAGATACATTCTTTTTATTATTTTTAAAAGCTTAGCTTTAATGCCAGCAAGAGGATTTCATAGTAGTAGACGCAGGAACTGAACCTGCAGCAGGGAAGAGGAGAGCTTGCATGGGAAGCCAGAAGAAAGTAAGGTGTGAAAAGCCTCATGGTTCGCAGTCAGTGCTGGGCATGCAAACGGACCTTCCAGTGCTTGTCCAAACCTAATCTGAACTTCAGACCTTTTGAAATACTATTATTACTGAAGGAGTCCAGCAAGAACTCACCTCAGTGATTTAGAGGAGCTTGCATTCAATAAAATTAGCATTTAAATGAACTCAATTAAGAAAAGCTTTAACTGAGCATGCAAGAAGGGAGTATGGGCGACTTGTCTATTAGAAAGCTCTGGATTGCTACTGCATGAAACCAAACCCTTTTGGGGCACTGTAGCAAGGACAGTAAAAGCCAGGTTCTGCAGGTCACATGCACTGCCCAGTAGCACAGGTAGGTGCATTTTCATTTCATTGTTTGTCACATGAAGAAAATAAAATCCTTGGCCTTATTTAAAAAAAAAAATTAGTAAGGGTGGCATAAAAAGGTGGTGACTGCTGCCTGCTCAAGACTTATCTGACTTGCCCTTTCTGAGCATCCAGATTCGTTTGCAAAAGGTACACGGTAAACACAAATGTCTGCCATGTAACAAGCATCTTTTGTGTATTGAAGCATCTTTTATGTACTTGGCTTCCGTAGGGTGGAACAGCCCAATCACAAGAATATGAAATCTGAACTCCATACCATTTTACTGGTATTCAAATGCAACTTCTCCCCTAATAAATACGTCTGGTTTTGGTGATAAATTGTCCATTAGAGAGAGCTCAAGTGTTTGGGGTTTTTTGTGTGTGTGCATTCTGTTTTGATTACACTGCTGTTAACATGGTGTTACATTTACTATTTGAATTTTATCATTGTTACTGCCATCGGCCATGCAGTACAGAAGAAAAATTACCAGAGTGAGCTTATAATCACAAGTATTTTAATTTATTAAATAAATGACCTAATTGCTTGCTTGAGATCTATTTTTCTTCCTTCTCTTGACCCTATTGAGAGTTAATCAGTTTCTTGGTGCTAATTAGATGTCAGCATTAGCAGCCTGCTAATACATAAGAGATAATGACACCACCGTGCAAGACAGTGTCCAACACATGACCCTGTTTCCTTAAATTATACCCTAAGGATTCATCGGGAAGTCTAATGGCCTGGTAGTTTCACAGTAGCAGTTCCTTGTTCTGAATGTGGATAGTGGTACAAATTTGACACACAAGTGGAAAGGTAGACACAAGATAAAACCCTGTACAGTGAGAAGGTGTAACAGGAATGCTAGTGACTCCGTCCTTGTCCCACCTTGTAAACTTAGTGCACGGTGTTTGCTCGGTATGAAAACACTGATACAAGGAAGGCTTAAATAACAATTCAGTATTTTGGTTTTATAGACGAACAAACTGCTGGCAGGAAATTAAAACATACATCTGTCCTTTATGACTCTGCAATCCCACCTGTATGTGCCAGTACAACGGGGGAGCAGCAGACAGTATTTTGTGCAAACACTTCGTCCACCTGCAGCACCGGGAGATGCTAGCCCAGCAAAGCCAGGTTTCACAAAGACTCTCTGCAACAGGCTGGCCGCAGAAGGAGAACGGAGGTTCTTCACATACAGGTGAAAGCTTAAAAATGCCTGTGACACATTGCACGGACGTGGAATTATTGATTTACAGCCTTATACAAACATCCAAACTGAGTGCACACTCTTGGGGTGAGCTCTGATGCACCTCCATAGCTACTTGCACTTTCTCAGCTTCTCCCATCCCAGCTTTCTGCCTTCCCAGCTTTCCCCACATCCTCGCCCAGGCAGGGGCAGTTAACTCAGAGCTGCAATAAGACCACAGATGCAAGACATGCACTCAACCACAGCTTCAAAGTGTTCTCCAAGTCCAATAAAAGTGTATTTCTTAAAAAAACAAGAGAGAGTTTTGCCTGGGACAAAAGCACCACAAGAAAACAGTGACCGTAAGGGCTGATAACGGGACCACAGTAAGGACCAGTTCATTGGTGCCAGCAGCAGCAGCAGCGTCCCAAGCTGCAGCTGCTTAGTCGATGACAGGGGATCCTGATACACGGCCTAGCCTCTCCCCACACATGGGATGTGCAAGCACAGCAGAGGCTCAGCCATGGCAACATGGGAGGGTTTGCACACAGGTTACCTGCAGCTAAAGCAACTTTTTGCCAGGGGAAAAAAACCAGCGTGCAACCATTTTGTTTTACAGAGAGCATGATCCAGGCTGCAGTCAGTGCCAAAGACCCAGGAGAAGACGATGCAAGACCAGGCCTTCTGTAAAAGATACTATAAGAAGCAGCGACCTCAAGAAAATTTGGAAAGCCTTCACCCCCACAAAACCATGTTTGGAGCTTTCCTCCCGGTCCAAGGCTGCAAACTCCTGTCAGTAGGAGCCTGCTATCCTCTGAAACGTTGTCCATCCTTCAGCAACATCATCTCCATTATTTAAACAAGCTCCTGAATCTCTGCAGGTAGATTGAGGGGGAGGAACCACTTTTGCTGTGGAACAGCTACAAATCTTAGTCTCTCTGGCTGGGTCAAGCTCCCCCTGCCTGTCCACCCACAGTGCTCATCTTCACTGTGGAAAGCAACTGGTCTTAATCCAGTTCCTTGGTGTTGGACAAAAAAATTACCTTATCCACTATAGGAAATCTTTCTAATAAAGAGTAGGACCTCAAGCCTTTCCGATATAAATTCAGTGAATATGCCAGCAAAAATACATACCAGTACAGAACTGCTGATCAGAGCTGGAGTTCTGAAATAAAGTTTCTGGGTCAAAACAAGTTTTTAAAGTGTTAAGTGCTTAAACAAAGAAGTTACCTCCTATCTGGAAGCTTCATGGTGGCAAAAATATTCCAGAGTAGTGTTGACCATAAACACAAATATGTGAAGGACAGGAAGCAGAGTGGGGGAGAGGCAGTGAAACTACAATCTTTTCATGACTGCTTCCTCTCAAAACTGCATGACCAGTTCTGCACCTGAAAGTCACCTAAATACTTTTTCTGTTTGATATTTTTAACACCTCTCAGGCATAACAGCACTTAATGGCTCATCCATTAGCTGTGAACCAGACTTCAGAACTTCACCCTGGCTTCGTTAGAGCAATTGTACGGGTTAACACACTCTACTTTTACCTGGCAGTTAAACCTCTGAGGTTCATTTCTATCAAACCCACTGTACAAAGGAAAGATCTCCTTTGAAGGCCCATGGTCCTACAGAGGGATCTTTGAACTAGGGATGTTTCTTAAGGGGAAGGCTGGAGTAGGAAGGGAAGTCTTATTTGGTGTGCAGAAGGCAACAAAAACCAGAAAGAAACAGCACCTGCAGGTGGTCGCATCTATCAGGAGAGCAATGGTGCCTTACCAAGCTTCTGCAAGAGGCCTTCCAAAGAGCTAGACTCGTCTGTGTTTCACAAATGAATAATGAAAGAGGTACTAACACCTTCTCCTGCAGTGGAGGAAAAGGTGCAATGTCAGCCTCAGTGCAGAAGGCTGGGAGGAATCTGGAATTTATGGGCATAAATAATTGTAAACCTCTAGGTGCTTTAAAAATGCAGCAGTCAGCTTTAAAAATTCGAAGTTAATGGCATGCTAATCATGAGGCTGGCCAACGCATCCACTAGCAGACTGGTAACTTTGTGAGAGTCTACCTGCACCAATTCCTACCATCCAGGTGAAGATGCTTTACAAATGACAGTGTGGTCCTTGGGGTGCAGGATGCTGAATAAAAGAAATTACATGCCTGCCTCACTTGCGGGTGCCTGTGCCCACATACAGCCTCTCAGAAACACCACCACTGCCACAAACCCTCTACGTGACTGGAAGAAAAGAAAAAATGTGTTGTTGATTACAGATACTAAGCATGACTAATACAGTATTTACCACTTAAAACACACTCTGATCCTAGCATCCAGCTTCACAGCTATTCTCATGGGGCAGGAAAACAGAAGAGAGTGGGCAACAGTAATCCAGCCCTTCAAAACATGTCTTGATGCCCAAGACACTCTGGGTGTCGATAGATGCGGGCACATATCCCACAGAGACCCAAAGGAAGCCAAGCAGCAAAAGAAAAATATAAGGAAGAAGATAGTGGGTTTTTTTTAAATTCTGAACGTATGAAGACACCTCCCCTCAAACTGGATTTGCTGTGGCTCCTGGAGAAACATCTGTGAAATTCTCCGTGTGGGAGAAAGAACTTTCGTGAAGAAAGACTGCATTGCTGCACATATTATCCCCAAATGGATGACACAGAGTTCTTGCATTTAAAGAAAATGGAATTACAGCTACCTCACCAGCCAACAGCAAGTCCAGCAATTAAAGAAGTTGAAGCACAAAGGAAGTACCACAAAGAGGAGAATGAGAAACGAAGAGCAGGAGACGAGGTGACCTGGCTCTGCCTTGTGGCATTTCCCCGCCGAGGGTGAAGGTATGTGCTGAGTTAGCTCCAGAGCAGCACCTCGCGGTGCTTGGCCACCGGTCAAGGCAGTGGCACCGACCTGGTGAAGTGGGCAGGATGGAGACTCGGAGGCTGCGTTCCCACTGGTGACTGGTGTGACCGGTGGGGGTGGCATGTGAGTTATCCTCAGCTCACTAGAGGAAGCAAACAGAACAATGCACCTCTTGTCACCAGAGCCAGGACCACATCCTCATGTTGGGGATAGGAGTTTGGCCGCAGCTTTGTAGGCTGACAAGGGGGGTTCTGTTCCATGTTTGAGCTCTGGATCTCCATTCGCTTCACTCTTATCTCACGCGCACATGTCAAGAAGGCGCGTGAGTACAACCAGACCAGACTTTACTACTAATGTATACAAGAGACTGATTTACACATTGCAGCAATGGAAATATTTACACAACTCTTACAAAACAATGTAAAGACTTTAATTCCATCTGCAAGACTAAAACTGGGAGGACACGAGTTAGACTGTAGCTTAAAGCTGAACATCACTCCAGAAAGAGAGAGGACAAGTAGTTCACACACTTTTTTTGCTCATCTTAAGTGAACTCTATTGACAAGTTGGGGGTTCAATGACAGGCTGTTCCCCCAAAGGGCCCTCGTCCATGGTAACTCCAGGCCCCTTGCTCAAGGGAGATTTCCCTCTGAACAGCTCCCCGACTGCTCTCCGGGAGCCTAGCGCCAGACTCAGTACATCTGGCAAGGTATTTCCCATAGCAAAATGGGGGAGGGGGTATGAAACATATAAACTTTCTCCCTAAGCAGGAACAATTTTATCTACACATGGCAACTTGCTGTTTGATATTGCTAACAAGATGCCCAAAAAGCAGTATTATCCATGAGCACATTACCATATTGAGGACCATGTGTAGCTCTGCTATGAATTATTCTCTGTAAGTATCTACTAAACTTAACCAAAAGGAAAAACCCGAGAGAAAAAGAGGGAACCAGATAATATATTTGCCAAAATCCAGGGGAAGAGGGAACAAAAATTAAAAAAAGAAAAAACCCAGAGTTAACAATAGATGACTAATTAGCAAGATCTTGTGCTTATTTACTGCATAGGTGATAAGTTAACCGATGTATGCCTGCCCTTTCACAGTCATATTTCTAGCCAGGAAAGTCATGGCTATTAACCGCTACCACGGTGCCATGGGATTTGTGTTCAGAGGCTTCCTTTTCACTTTGTTGTTGTAGCCTCTCATCTTTTACTGACATTACACACCGCTCATCACGATCAGTGTCAGAAGCTATAACAGCATCTGTTGCAGTGGCAGCTTCTGCCGGATGAAGAGTCTCCCTCTTTACCTTAAAGAACGTCAATCATTTCTCATTCTCAGCATTCAGACTTGCTCATCAGTTAGTAACAACACTTCCAACTACACCAAACATGATTTTTGAATAAACACCAGACTGAGATCATTGGAAATGATTGACAGCTTATAAATCACGCTTTTCAGAAACCAGTAACGAAGGAAAAAAAACCCCTATCTTTCCATACTTCTAATATTTCAGTATCACTTGAAACAACTTCTACTTGGTGGGGCAGGGGACAAAAACTTGATTTGTGACATGCAAAGGTCTTGCAGGGAGCTTTCTGTAGGGTACCGTACAGGGTCCCCCATGTCCTTTCTGTTAGTAGCCACACTCAGGAGCAAGTAGAGGTATCACTTTAATTAGAGAAAATTAATCATTTAACTATCAGAACCTTAAGTACCCAGTTAATTTTCCACTCTAGATTAGCCAATATTAGTTATTCTCAGCATAACTGTCCCCTCACAAGCTTTATTTCTTTGCTCTCTGTAGATTTCCAACACCATCAGTCCAAGATGTGCCTGCCAGGAGGGTGGTGCCCACCTCACACATCAGGATACCGCCCTGGCCTGGCCTGCCCGTCCTTGGCTGCTGAGGATTGACAAGCAGGGACTCAAGGGTGATAAGCTGCATGCATAAAAAAAAAGTTATTTCTAAAACCAAACCAAGTGGAACAGATCAATATAAGCATAAGAGAAAAAGAATCTATACAAGTAAAAAATGGTGGCAATCTGTTATTTCCGGGGAAATAAAGCTTGCCTCTGTGGGAAGGTGCCTATTACTCTGCACTGGTGGCAGATGTTGTGCTCCGTCTTGCAGATTTACCTGCTGCTCCCATGCCATCACATTTCTTTGGACCAGGGACACTGGCTGGGATACTGTCCCCTCCAGCCCTTGGTACGTAAGCATGGCTCAGCTGCACCAGCACATGCTCCTGCCCAGAGCCAAGACCCAGGGCTCTCTCAAGAGAGAAGAGGATATGAACATATGAATTACAGCTTGGAAAAAGAAAAAATTCAAGCAATTAAGCAAGGAGGAAAACTGAAAGCATTTACATTTCTTTGCCTCTTGTGTCTGAACTTTTCACTCAAAACTTAGCATTGTTTTTCCAGGTTTTACTTCAGCTTTGCTGGGTATCAAGAGCTGTCGTCTCACAAGCCTGGAGAGTGACACACTTTCCTAAAACTGTGTTCAATTTACAGAGGCTTTACATGTCCTCTTTTGCTCTCATATGGGTTAATCAGGCACTTTCTCAGTGGCTGCCTTCACCTCCCATTAATTAGCAGCTCATCATGCCATCCTGAAGCACATGATGACACCACTTCACACCCCAGCGGGTCGTTGCTGATGGGCAGGAGGGTCACACTCAGGGCTGGGCACCAGCCCACGGGGGAGCACCTAATGAGCCTAGAAGAGCTAAGGCTTTGGGGACAAGGCTTCCTGCTTGGTGGCATTTATTCTCTTTGATCATGGAGACCCAAGAACCCAGCTGAGGCCAAGAAGTGCTTGGCAGGAACTCGCCCAACACCCCACAGTACCACTGCCAACAGGCTTTAACATCACCTCGGAGTGTAAGAGCTGAATCTGAGAAGTTGCCTCTCCCAGACAAACGAGACCTTAGCAGAAATGTAGCAAAACAGGATAAGAGATGATTTTTGCTTGCTTTTAGGAGAGATGTACTTTATTATAATGTTTCCTGTAATAGCCAGGTTTTTTCCAAGTTTCCTGTGCTATTCATGTGCCATGCTCAATGCTTCTTTTCCCTTTCTTTTAATATTGAGCTCGATAAAAATGCTCGGGAGCTCACGATGAAGTACCTTTCTTAAATAATAGAAAGAAAACTGCCTTTTTTTTTGTAAAAAAGTATCAGCCTCTTTCAAAATAGAAGACAAGAAATCTCTAAAAACCGTTTCTTATATCATCCTCCTAAAGCAAAGCTTATCTCTTATTCCTTTGCAAGCACCAGCAGGACCATAGCTTACCAGTGCAGAATCAGCTCCACTGGAGGTACTGAGACCTTCTCTAGCTCCTTATGCATTCCTCCCAAGAGCAAACAAAATACTTCACAACACAGAGCAGAGATTTGCCCTAGGTTCTCAGACAGGCTTAGATGGCAATGTTTTTTGATGGGGAAAAAACAGTGGGCACTTCTCACTTATCAAAAAGATACTTTTCTATTATTTCAACAGAAGTTTTTGAAAGGAGAACCAACAAACTATACTCATAGAATTTTTCACCCAATTAGAAGACTGGTTTACCTTTTGTTTGGTAAGCACACATAGCTAACTACAGTACTTGCCCAGCTAAAAAGTGTCAATATTAGCCCCTAACACAGGTACTTACTAACACCACGGGCAGGCGCAGCTGCTTCCTCCCAACTCTCAGCTCACAAATAGCTTGTTGAATTTCAAAGTCATGGCTTCACAAAAGCAAACCAAACACTTTCCTTGACCTTTTTATCCACAAAAGATGCCCTCTCACCTCTCCAGATGATAGCGGAAGAAGAAGAGCGGGGTGGAGCAGGGGTGGGGTGGGGCAGGAGGTCCTTAGCTCACCTGCTCCAGCTCTGCATAATCCTTTGCTCTTCCTACACACCTGATTTCTGAAAACTTTCTCCCCCCACTTCATTTTCCATTTAACGGAGCTTCTAGCAGATACCTTACTGAGAGGCTGATCATACCTCTTGCCTTCTCCAGTCATAGTAAACTTTACTTCCCTTCCCCCTCCCAAAAGCCCTCGGGAGGTCTAAGGTCTGGAAAGAGCTGGAGCCAGGGGTAGGAGAAGAGCATCATTTAAAGTTCCTCTCCACTGCTTTATAAAAGTCAGTGTTGACACAATAGGAAGAACTTTAATCCATAAAATGGATCAAAAAATCTCCATGCCAAAGGCCACAGATGCCACATAACCTACTGCTTCTTCTTATGAACGTCATTTCTGGAATCTAGCGCAGAAAAAGCTCAGGTGTCTCCAGATAGAAGCTGAAGTAGTGCTGAAATGCAAGCCTGGATTTTACTGATAGGTGGATTCAGAAAATTTGAGAAAAATCATTTTCTAATTCTGAAAAAAGGCGTAAATTTTAAAACGGTCCTGTTTTTGAGTGATGACTGGATACTCTCTGAAGGGCTCTGAATGTCAGATGTTGGGCAGACTGAAATCTGTGCAACTCATTAAAGTGGACAGAAATTCCAAATTACCACATTTTAGTTGCTGGTTAGAAGGAGAATTTGGACACTAGGACTTGTCTTCAGTGCCAATATCCGAACTCAGAGATTCGGACTTTTACAACGGTGATTACATTGTCTACTGATCTTTACTGAGCTCTTTAAAATGCGTATACTAATGCCCAATTTCTCTTATAGAAGTTGCCAAAGATCACACTAACCCTCAGCAGCTTTTCTACAAAATTCGCCCAGTCCCACAGCGGTATGTTGTAATGGGGTTTTTTGCCTGTGTTGCAGCTGAGCTTGCGACCGAGTGCGCAAAAGTAGTGGATCCCCGTTTTCTAAAGTTATCGTGGTAATTTTGAAGATGATTGCAGTGAGATGTGCCGCTTATAGTGTGTAAATGGTGATACAGATGAGGTTGGCAGAGAGTTACAGTTGTTATCACTACGTGGGATTTGCTGGATCTTTTAACTAAGCAATTTTGAGAGATATGAAAAGTAGTGTTGCTCGAAACAAATAGTATAGAAAATGCTGAAAATAGTCAAATGTGAGATAATCTTAAAAGAAAAATTGAAAGCAAGATCAAAACCAGTGTAGAATGACAATATATTTTATGAACAAAGAAAAGCATGAGTTAGTTCCAGGCTGGTTTGTTTTTTTTTTCCCCCCTCTCTGCTTGTTAGTACGTAATTCTGCACTTCCAAATTCAAAGTTTTGGGACAACATCTCCACAAACTGAAGGTTTGTTTCATGAAGATCTTCCTTTGTCTCTTTTCTATTTATGTTTTACCAATATTGTAAAGTATAAAACAAGTCTTTCAGGATAGATTAGACTGCCACCAGAAAAACATATTCAAAGCAAAAAATAAAATTGGCAAAATTAGTCATTTTCAGTGAAACAGCTTTCCAGGTCAAGGATTACTTACTGAAGAAACAGTAGCTGAAGATGCAGCATTATAAATGGTCTCCTCTCAGCCACTTGTACCAGTGATCAAATAATTCATTTCTTAGTAAGAAATATGATGGTCTATTAGCAGAAAGAAAGATTAGGTGCACATTAATCAAACATTTCAGAGACGTATAAACATGCATATAGCATCCAGGAATATCTCATTACCCTATTTCAGAAGATATATGTAATCAATATTTCAAATATATCTAGCTGGTTTCATATCATTGAGTTTTACGTATTCCCCCCACCCCCGTAAAATAGGCAGGCCTTTCAACAGCAACATCCGTAATTTTCTGAAGTGCTGCTTGACCAAAAGAAGTATTGGAGCTGGGTTGTCTGGGCTGTTCAAGCAAACCAGGCCAAAGACAAAACCAATGTGATCTCCCACCAACAGGTGGAGACAAAAAGATTAACTAACTGCTGCTATCAGAGTTCTCTTTAAAGAGCATTGACCTGAAACAGTGTTAATTCTTCACCTTTTTCTGGCTGAGAAGAGCTTCTAAAGCATCACCATTTTCCCCTGCCCATAAGCTAATCACTGAGAAAAAGTTAAAATATATTTGGTAGAAACAAGCCTATCACAGGCAGCAATTTGTTGTTTGTACTATGTCTGGAAACAGAGAGAGGCGTTTGCAAACATCAGTCTTTTCGCTGTTGTTTGCATGAAGTAAATATGTTTTTATTTGATAGTCATTTGCTTGTTTCCAAAAAGAGCTCTAGAGAAAGGGAGAGCCCTTGGGCCCATGGCAACATTTACCTGGAACTCTGCCGCCAGCCCCTCTTCTTATTCCAAGCTCCTTGGTGGAGGAGGACTGGTTTAAGGCAGGAGACAAGCTCGTCTCTGGATATCAATTAATACAACCCCAGTGGTCTCTGAGCTTCAGTATGTATTACATTCTTTTCATAAAAAACATAGCCTGAAACTCAAATATTGTGGTGGGGGGTTGTTTTGTTTTGTTTCAAAAACTCGCATCAAATGGTGCATCTTCCAAGAAGGGCAGAGGAAGCAGTATGCAGGGGAAACTGCCTGCTTTCAAAATGATACCCTCGAACCATTTCTAATAGCCAACAGCTGCGAATTTAAAGAAAATCTCCTAGTACGAAATTGTCTCTCCAGGGTCAGAGGGCTGTTACTTAGTTATTTATTAGAATATATGGAATCATGGTTTCCACAGACACAAAAAGAAATGTGTGTGAAGAAATTCAGATATTATTTCATGTTGTGGTCTATAAACCCTGGAGTATGCAGCATTCCTTTCATTAATTCTGCACATTCCCTCAGGCTTACACAACCTGTACTTCAACACCTTTAATACGGTGGCGCTGTGTCGAGGAGCACGCTTCAGAGTTCAGTCTGAAACGTCCATAGATGTTTTTATTGTGCTTATTCATACAAGGATGTCTGGGAGTTGGCTTCATCCCAGCCATGGGGGGATTTAACTTCACTCCACGCAGCTGTAGAAGGGACACGGGAATGTGTCACCTAATTTCCTTGAAGCAAATGTAGATTCCTTCTGACAGCACTTAAATGTTTCTGAGCTCATAGTTTACCGGTGGGCAGCTTGTGTTTGCATAGAAATAGGAAAATAGAAGCAGCTACTTTAGAAGTGGTAAAACTGTTGTAGGTCCCTTAGAGAAAGCAGCATAGTGACTGGGAACTTTCTGTCCTTGCTGGGAGAGATGGGACCCTTTGCTGCTGCGGGCTCCCCTGGGAAGGCTGTGGTACCTGGGGAGTGCTTTTTTTCCTGTGCACTTTCAGTGTCTGAAGGCACTATGCAATGTGCCTGGGGACAGGGGACAGCTGCACAGGGAGCCTATGACCACAGATAGTCAGAGAAAAGGAGACCTTCTGGGAAGTCTTCTGGAGGAAATGAACAGGACTTTTGTTAGGATTCATGCATGCGGAGATGCACGTGTGACAACCTTTGGACGTACACGGAGGACAGCCAGAAGCAGCAGGCAGTCTGGTTACTTCTCTTGGATGCCCTCAATAAAAAAACCCCACCTGAATGAGGCACAGAGGATCGCAACAGTATGAAAACCAGGCAGAAGTTCCAACAGAATGTGAAAAGTGGTCTAAAGCTGCCACTGTCCATTACTGGAGAATTTGTCATCCTTGGACTTTGCATCAAGCAACACACTCATCGGGTAGCAAGGGTTCAGTCAACAAGGTTTTTTTACTAAGCATTACAAAAGCTAAATCAAAAAAAATGAAACATAATGTTTGCTCTTGAATTGAGACACGCTTGTCTTATGAGCCGGCTCCTTTTGTGCTGTTCGCCCATTACCCAGCAAACCCTTCGGGATTTCCCTCGTTAGCCACTTCCACGTGAGCGTAGTGCTGCTCGGCCCCACCTTCCCTCGGCAGCACCACCGCCAAGGCTGCAGGGACCCCCCCGTGCCGGACAGGCAGCCACGGGGCTCATACCGCCCAGCGTCGTGCGTTCCCGAGCTGCAACTGCCGCATGACGAGCGGCGTGGGATTTGCGAGACTGCTGTTAGTATTTAGTACAGACAGATAGGCGCCCCAATGCCTGCGTACGGTAACACCCTGGACATCTCTTTTTCTACAGATCTATGACCTTTCTGAGAACAAACTGAGGAGACATTGCACCATCAAGGGCTCTGTCTGCACGCTGTTCTCCAGAAGTGAGAGTCGCTCCTGCCTTGTACGTTGAGCAGTCATCTGTACACCCGCAAAGCAAAGGGAAACTGTCGACGTTGCCGCTGGTGCCACTATGGAAAATGTAGCTAGGCAGAACGTAGAGCCGGTGTGTGTCGGTGCAGATACTGGTGTATCAAAGAACGCTTATCTGATCTGTCCCGTGTGGGACAGGTAATCTTTTGGGATCAAGAGAGTTTTTTGGCCCTTGCAGGTGCAAGCAGTTAATGGCTGCAGTATTTTGCCTGTGGATGATCTTTACTGCTCACATTAGCTCTGAAAGGGCCGATAAACAAGGGAGAATAATCGGAGACTTTCCAGTTGCTAAGGCAATGAATTAATCAGCATGTATGTGTTCAGAATATTCACATGATGCTGCCAAGGCCCACAGCTTTAGGTGTTCTGCTGTATTTTTGCCAGCATGAGAGAAGGGAGCAGAGGAATTGGCAGAGAACAAAGTGTCAGTGGATAGGGCTGTAATAAAAATTTTGGAAGGAGAAAGCAGCACCTACTGCATACACCACATTCATGTTTTATGTGATGTTATAGCATGCCAGCAAATCACGGCTCTTTGCCACCATTCTGTGTAACAGCTTCATTTAGCCTAATTATTGGGTATAAAATCCTCTTGTCCACTAAGAGCTGATTTCTCCTCCCAGAGTTGTGAATCCAGCCTCAACTGTATTTGGTGCATTTGATCAGATTTACAGACCCTGAACCCACTCCACAGCTGACAAGACATTGCTGCACTTAAATCATTAAATTTCTGTCTATCTCAGGAGCTGTGTTCTTTAAAACCTTCTCGGAGTAAGACGCAAACCAGCCAAGCAGCACCAACATCATTTCCAAAGCTAAGAGCATCAGTGCATGCTCTGGAGGGCTGAGGCTAGTGCAGCATAGTTGATGTGCTTAGCTGAACCCACACTTTATCAATGTTTTTGTTGTTGGTCAGGCACTCCACTTTAATGGCTGTAAATCTGTAAATTAAATACTCTGATCCCTTCTGACACATGCAACTAGCCAAAAAAAAAAAAAAGGGTTATTTTAATTAGGAAGACTAAATGAAGTATTTTGGTTTTTTGGTTCAGGATACATTCCCATTTACCTACTTAAAGACCAGAAATGGGGTCTTTCTCACAGTCCTTTGCCATGGGTCAGCAGTTAGCCCAAAAATTCCTGTCCCTGCCACTTTCCTCATAGCCATAATCAAGGAGCATTTAGGGGACAGCACTTCACACTGTTCCCTCTGTTGCGCTTCCTCTTCTTTTCTCTCTCCCCCTCTCTCGCGTATACACACGTCACTGGGCGCAGGCACCTAGCAAAACCCCTAGTTCACATTTCTGAATGAATTTACACATGCAGTTGTTGCAGGTGGTGACACACGCCTCCTTGTCAGGTTGGAGCCACTTTGGTTTCCTAAAGAAGCTTACCTGCTCTATTGTCTGAAATAAAGCCTAGCCTTTAGCTAGGCCCCATGCAGCCCCACACATTCAGTGAGATTTAGACCAATCTGAAACAAAAAAGTACCTGTAAGAAGGAAATCCATGGCATGACCTGCAGTGTCACACTGGGGAGAGATAGAGCCCTATAAGCTACTGCCGTAAGCAGGCAGTTATCGTCACATCTGGAGCTCTGAGCCCAGTCCTTACCCCAGTTTCAGCCTGGCTTTGTGTGAATGTAAATCTCCTTATCAGTAAAGGGAAGATAATGCCACTACAGCACACTGCACAGCGTAGGAGAATTAAATGGATAAAGTTTTTAAAGTGGTTTAGATGTCAGACAAAGTATATAAAAACCTAAACATCCTTACAGAAGGCTCCGATCGCTGAATATTAGAAAAATAACAGGGAGAAAGGCATTATAGCCCTGGCAGAGAGACCAGGTCTGACCCCGACAGTGGAGTTTATAATCCCAGAGAAGAGGCTCGTGAGGAAGGTGCAGGCAGCGAGTGGGTGCAGGCAGCGAGTGGGTGCAGGCAGGGACGGTGCTACCCCGGTGCCCCTCACCATGCTCCTGGGGTGATCCTGCTCATCCCTGCATTACCCACTCCAGAAGAACATGTGCCTGGAGGATCTAATTAAAAACCATTTGCAGTTAATTAGCCAGTCTTGAATAGCGTGCAGGTCTGGTTTGTGCTCGCAGGCATCGTTGCAGCGCAGGACGGCACCAAGGACACTGGTGCGCTGCGGCCAGCCCCTCATGCCTCCATCCACAACGGCAAGGGGGTGCGCAGCTGCTGCCTTCCCTGTTTGCCGTCATCTCCCACGGCCCTACCGCTCAAACCCGACTCCGGGGACACGTGGATGGGAACAAGGGTGTTAATTTAGATAAAATGTTAAATCCGAAAGCTGTTCAGTTCTACTGGCTGTTGTTAGGTCGAAGCAGAGCAACAGTGAGGCTGCGCCTGACACATAGCTGAAGCTGTAGCTCTCTCTACAGGCTTCACATACAGCAGCTGCACAGTCGCAGCCAGGCCAACGTTACTGCAAAGCCTGCCCTGGATGGTTACCCCTCAGACAGCACCTCTCTGCTGCAGCTCTTGAGCACCGTGGCAGGCCTCTGGAGGATGCAGCCATCCTGAGGGGGAAGGTGGATGAGCATGGACGGGGCCACCTGCCGCAGATGACCTCGTCCTTACTGCAGTGGGGGGTGACTGCAGCCCACGTGGCCATGCTCGAGGCACTGTTGAGCTCAGATGTGGCCAATGGCGCAGCATGAACACCAAAGAGCTCCAAGCGCGTCCCAAAGTCATGAGCACGTGCACGTGCCGACACACTCCGTGGGTCCAGGGCCACCACTCCCTGGGCACAGAGCTGTGCAGGAGCTCTGCATGTCCCATGGACAAGCTGGGGAGGTTTCGTAGCCTCCTCCAAGCTCTGGGGTGATGTAGCCTTGCAGTGGAGAGGTGACTGCCCCAAACACTTCCTAGCGAGGTGGTGATGGAATATTAAGCAGAGCGTTTGTAGGGGAGAGAGCAGGGGAAGCTACAGCCTCAGAGCCACTGGGAGCAGGGAGCAACGAGAGGCAAAAGGCAAAGGGCAATGCCGGATCTATCCTCAGCCATTAATACTGTCACAGCTGGGTGTTTTGGTCTAAGGCTTTTTTTGCTTTTCCTAATAATTTCTTGGTAACAATTTAATTGGATGATTCCTTAAGGTCATTTCGTGTGCTAGATTTATTGGGAACATTACCTGCATATTTAGAGTTAAGAGGGACAAATATTTTATTTTCCTTTTTATTGCCCCATTATTTATAAAGTTCTCTTTTAATCTTGTAAATACTTTTTTTTTTTTTCATTTCCCTTCAGAGTTCGTCTTTCTTTTTGGCAAACATTGATTTTTTTTTCATGTTTTTTCCAGTGAACCTTGAAATTAAAATGTCTTTTTTTGTTTAATTTCTTTTTTGTACGCTGGACTCATTGTCAGCACAGCAAGAGCAAGGTGCTTTGTTAGATTACTGCTGCTTCAAAGCTACTGAAAGGAAGAGGTGACCACATTTTATCATACGTGTATGGTTCCTTCACGAGTTGCAATTATTCACTTTAAAACACAAAGCCAGTCACAAGTTCTCAGCAATTTAAATTGTTTTTACCACTTCCAAGTTGATTTTTACCAAATTATATCAGTTTTAAGAATTGTAGGGTTCTTTGTCCTCTTAGTGGGGAATTCACATGCACATAAATGGCTGTATAAAAAACCAGCAAGGTTTGCAGGCAGAGAATGTATCTTTTATTAGACCAGCTGATCTACTTGGGGGGAAAAAAAAAAAGGAAAAGCTTTCAGACACACGAGCCCCCTGAAAGTGTTTCTGGTTGTTTGTTGGTTTTTTTTTTCTACTATATCAATTGTTCTCGTAAAAAATATTCCCTCTCCCTGCAAACCCTGCCTCTCTCCTGCCCTTCCACCACCACAGCTGCAGCAACACTATGTCTAGCGGAGAAATAATTGTATTTGTATAGCAAAGAAACCATACGGCCATTTTCCCAAGTGTTTTTTGTCAAAACTACTGTTCCCTTTCCTACAGCGGAATTTTTTCTAAAGTCGAGTATTTTTAGAAAAGAATAATTTTAATGATAATTACTTCATCCTTGTCATTTTATCTGCTGTAGCAGAAGAATTCTCTATTACACAGTCTTGAGTAAGAATGCTTCTTTCTTTTGCTAAGTAGCCAGGGCACTGTAGGTTATGAAATAAAAGCTTAAATTACAGTAGGGTAAAGTAGTTGGATTGAGGAACACAGATACATTTGTATCCTTGGCAAGCCTGATGTGCCATCAGAAAGTTAGGAAATACTTCAAAATACTCAGCTAAAATTAAATCCTCCAGAAATTAAAAGGGTTTGCTTTAGCTTTGTGACCTAGGGTCATACGTTATGCTGAGCAAGTATAACAGGCTGTGTTAGAGGCTAAAGAGCAGGTAGTAAGTATTTAAAGAAGCAAGAGTCGTGCTTTTAAAAAAAAAGTCTTGAAAAACGGATTGTTTTAGGCTATAATAAACTATGAATTGTAAAAGGTTAATTGACAAAATGATACTCGTCTAACGCCATCTCTGTAATAGCAATCATTGCTGAATCCATAATTCAGGGGTCCTGCTATATCGACAACTACATTTCCTCAAAAAGACTCCTGTTATTTCCTCAGTCTGTTTAACCTATGGTAATTAATTATAGATTTACAAATGGTACACAGACAGATAGAGGTATCTGCAACCACTGCACCACTGGCAAGAAAGAAAACCGCCTCTCGGCAGCCCGGGGTGGCCTGGGTCTCAGCATGAAGATTCATGCCATGAATTGACCTTTGCCTCGCTCGCCGTTCGAATCAGAGCGCCAGTGCGGGTGATGGTAATTGCCCTCATTGCACATCTGGCATTCAAGGAAGGGCAGCCTTGCCTCAAGGTTGCTGCACTTAGGTTCAAATCCCATTTTTGCAGAGCCTCTGACCTGCAAATTTGATCTGTTTTCCTCCAAACTGTATTTCTTATTCAATGAGATACAATACTTGAGCAGTGTTCAAACCGGTGAGATTTTAGGAATAGTAACAAACAGTCAGTCAGAATTCTCCCGCGTGCCAGAGATACCCTCCTCATGACAGAAAAGATTCCTTTTAAACTTCATTGTTTTTTCCTAAATATATTATGCCGAATGAGAGCTATTTTGTTTGTTCTGTTGGTTTAAAAAAGCAACAGTTCCCCAACAGGAAGACAGACGGAGCCACTGGTATTGCTGTTTTGCAGAAAGGACTTGCTTCTGTGAGCAGAAGGAAGTGCCACACGTTCACCTCTATCAACGCCCCCCACAGTCTGTACCCCCAAAAATGGCACAGACTTGCTAAGAAGGGGCTATTGTAATGTCTCCTTAATTACAATTCTTTACTTTTTTTTTAACAGTACAAATTTATCAGCTCTAACAAAAGATGTTTAGGAAACCAACCTTGTCAAAATAAATGAATTAAGAGCATTCATCCTTTTCCAGAGTGTGAAGAAGTTTGTAAGGTGATAATGAATTCTGTAATGCATTAGCCACACTTCCTAAAATGTGCGTACCACTTACTCTATGACTTGCTAAAGTTTTGTCATTCTCACTGAATCTCCAGTTATGGGCACAAATTAGCAAGATTTGATTGTAATTGGACTTCAAGCAATTCAGCTTTTATCCTGCCAAATGCGGGAGGTTTTCTCTGTGCAGAAGCCTGTTAAAGCTGCGTGAAATCCATCGGCGTGATACCATTGGGCTCTGCTGTATTACTTGGCAGAGCCTTGTGCTAGAGAAGGTGCAGATCAACTTCTGCTCGCCAGGATCCGGCCATGGCTTGGGCTGTCCCTGTGCATTGACAGGCAAGTGCTGTCCCAGGAGCTGAGGTTAAACCTACTCCCAAGTCAGCATAAGCTATTCCTGGGAGCTCACCTAAGGTAGGGCTGGGCCACGACTGGAGATATGCTCCCAATGACAATCTTTGGTCTGCTTTCCTAAACAGTTGCTTTCTTTCCAAGTACCTGACGCCTACCACAGTGACAGGAAATTCGGTCCGAGCACGACTGAATGTAGCCCAGCAGTTATCATCAAGTCAACCCGTACCGTTGCAGTTCCCTCCTTGCTTTAGTCCCTTTATGATATGAGCACCAGAACAATCTTACCGCTGTCCCTCCAGAAGACTAACTTCACAGCTCATTGACTCTGTTTTCAGAACTACCTCAACGTCTGCCTAATGACCCACTTGACATCCATGATTTTGTCCCCTCACAATCATGTCCACAACCCTTGTTCCCCTGAAGGAACGGAGGCTCACAGTATACGCAACAGATGAATGGGGTTTCTGCTTCCCCAACAAAGACCAGACAGCCTGCACACCTTGAGCTGCTCTCCTATCTTCCTGTTTCATGACTTGTAAAGCATCTCTTCTACCTCATTAGTTGTCACCCTGGTGTCTTCTATCTTCTCATACTGTTCCTTCCCTTTCCCCAGGATCGTCTTTCCATTCACCATGAGTTCACAAATATATGCTTGTTCCCTATCACAGCACTAATCTTCATGTTCGCTTCAAATATTAGAGCTGCTGAAGAAAGTCACTATTCTGACAAATCTTGCACTTTTGCATGCAGTAAATGAGCACCCAGCACTTCTTTCATGTAGTAAAATCTTTCCAGCAGCAACATGGCATAGCTCATTTAGCATTCCACCAGATGAAAACACTTAAAGAATAGATGCTGCTGCTGATGACTCCTCATCTAAAACAAATGCTCTGAGGAGCTGCTCGGATTCCTGGAGTCTTTTAAAATCATGGCTTTTGTTTCCAAAAAACCAAAGGCGACTTCTGCAGACACACGTTGATTTTTACCCCTCAGAGCACAGCAGTGGTACTTTTACTTCTGTCTGCATGCAGTGGAGGGGCTCACTGCCAAGGTCCTGCTGGGTGCTAGGAAGAGAAGTTGGCTCAACTCCTAGTCACTACACCACCTCCCTCCTGCTGCACCTCGGACAGTGTCGCGGTTTAGCTGTCCAACATGGGAGCATCCGGTTCCTCCATGTTGAACCCAGGACATATAGATAGAAGCACTGATGCCATACTGCATCCAGAGCCCTCCAGCTCCTGGGGACCTCAGCTCACAGCTTGAGAGCTCAAGTTGGGGCCTGTCCTCATAGCTGAGTGCACACTTTTGAAGGATGCTCTGGAAAACAAGAAGAGTTTGCTGTATTCACCATGGTAAAACCAAATGGATTTTTAAGGAGTTGAGCTGTTTGCTCACACAGGGCTACAGACATCTTCAACTCATGTACTTTCTGATATTTAGAAACAGAGACAGGCACAAGGACGTCTATACTACTGGGTGTCCGGCCTTTGATTTTTGGCATCAGAAACATGAATGAGCAAGGAAACAAAGGCTGTAGGAGATGTATCTGAGGAAAGGAAGAAAAAGGGTTGGACAGATATTCAAGGGAACAATCCAGGACATTTTCTCCTGCCTCGGTCTCCTAGTGATTCCTTGAAGATGAAGGAATGCAGCGCACACGAGAAGCATTTTTCCTAGAGCAATACAACCCAGTTATTGCTGGAGCGTGTCTGCACCTCAGTGCTGCGTACGGAGAGTCAAGCAATCTGAAAATAAGGGAAATCTGGAAATCTAGCCCTGATGGCTCTTTCGCAGCCCCACAAGGCTATTCTTGGTACCCTACTGCAATGTGCCATGCAGACACGTATCCCTCTCACCTGCAGCGGGACCAAAATGTGCATCAGAGGGGAGAAGGACTGCAGTCCTCAGTTATGGAAGATGTTGAGGCTTGGACTAAATGACCTTTGAAGGTCTCTTCCAACCCAAAGTACTCTATGATTTTATAATAGGAAGCATAGAGCTGTGGAGATGCTGAAATTCAAAACACGTTTGGGAGCTGCGAACTTAATGCTGCAGCCGTTCCCATCCCCACAGCAGCCAAATTCAAAGAAGTGCAAAAGCAGAATCACACCAGTTGTATTCATTCACAGCGAGCAGAACCGAAATCTAAGCTCCAGACTCATGATTAAAGAATGTTTTTAGAATGGCAAATAGACGTGAACATGCCCAGAAAACATTAAGCTGTTTGAATACTGATCTCTGTGGGAGATCCAATACGCCATTGGAAGAGCTGTTCATGAATGTCAAGAATAATTCCAGCACTGAAATGGTCCAAACTGTGATAATATTTTATATTAGATATCTCACTGGAACTGCCAGAATTTTAATAAAGCATGTGGTAATTTTTACTTCATAATACAAAAGGCATTTCTCAAAGTTAGGATACCCCATACCTGTTGACAGGCAAACAGCTCACAGGAGACAATTCACCTCGTAGGTGGAGGACGTTGCATCTCTCCAGCATGGGAACTCCTTCCCCTACAGACTGGCAGGTGCCACCAGCAAGGACAGGCAGGAGGACAGCTGGGGAATGTACCCTCCAAAACCCTCAGAGCAAGCCCCGGTGGCAGTGGCCGAAAACCACTCTCTGGACTGTGTCCCTGGGGGGTCAGTTTGTGCCCCAAACCCAGGACCCAACAGCACCAAGTGCGACCCCGTCCCCGCTCCTGTGTGTGCAGGAACACAGCTTTCCATTTCTTCATCTCGCCTCTGCCAACATCCTCCCCAGGCATGGTGAACATCTTGGCCATCTTCTCACTCACCTTTCCAGTAAAATACAGAATTCTTCACTAGCAATAGTTGTTCCCAGCTTACCACAATATTTGGTGGTAAATATAGCAGCAAAAGTTTGGAGGTTAAGGTGTATTTTCTAAATGTTCGATATTTATAGCCATGGAACAATTCATGAATTGTCACATTCACCTAAAATGATTCACAGTTATAATTGGAGAAGAGCTTCCACAGGAAAATTTAGGCTGTACTGACCCACATAAAAAAATTCGGTAAACCACAACAAGCTGCTGGAATCTATTTAAAATAGTACTTTGGCAGCATAGCACAAAAATAGTTTACTGACTGTTTAGTTAACTTAGATTCCATTTCCTATCTATATATACAAATATTCTGGTGAAATAAGCACATGTTTTTTATTTGGTGGTGTAGAGACAGCATGTGCTATAATTGTGGTTCATGCACCAACATGAAAAAGAAGATCTAAAGTGAATCTAAAAAACAAAATTTAGTATCAATTACGTGAATACTGAATGATCTCTGTTACTCTGCAGCTCACAGAAGAAAACTCTCTGTTACCTACCTTACAAATAAACATGAAGTCTAGTATTCAACGTAGGTGAAAAATACAGCATGAAAGAAAATGCTCTCTAACATGTTATTTACACACTTTATATATTGACTGCAGGAAGAACTGAAATAATTATTTTAACTAGCAACATATGCGTAATTCAGTATCACCAGTGAAAACTAGAAGCAGCTAGGATAAACTCCAAGTTCTGGACCCAAAAAATGGGAATGAAGCAGAGCTCTTGCAGAATCTCTGCAATGATTACAGCAGTATTTTCTGGAAGAAAGGATGGAAAACCAAAACTGGGGGGGG
>NW_010432676.1:32261-32645 GCF_000710305.1 Buceros rhinoceros silvestris | reverse complement strand
GGGGGGAGGAAAATGAGCAGAGAGGAAACAAACACTCCCCCACTACTCTACTATCAGACTTCTCTTGAATGGATCCATTTCTCAACCCAGTCTTAAAGAAAACAGCTTTGTGTATAACGTGTGTAAAGAGTCAAAAGATACCCTGCATTTCATATTTCTTCACCTACCCCTGCTCTGCATAATGCTGTCCCTGGGATCTCACACCTCATCAGCTCCTTCTCTGCTCAGAACAAGGTCATGATGCCCTGACCTTGTATCCTGTAAAGCCAAAAACATCCTGTAGCTTGCTGTTGAATTTTTTCCCTTGAAAGCTCCAGACTAGGGGAAAGTATTGAGAGTGCGTGACTCCTGCTGACCTTTAGAGAAACTTCCCCCACAATGCTG
>NW_010432676.1:27509-32157 GCF_000710305.1 Buceros rhinoceros silvestris | reverse complement strand
AATAGAGAGTCATGCCTGCTGCCTGATTTATGTTTCTCACTGCAAGCACAACAGATGCATCCCAGCCTACTGAAGAAAGGACAAGCCTGAAGAGCACAATAAACTTTCAAGACATGGTATCAACGAGCTCAGAAGGGCTCCTTTCTCTGCGTATGCCAGCATCCTCACGTCCTTTGGAAAGAAAAGGAAACAGTCATCCAGCTTTGCTCTCCGTGCACCTCCTACCCTGCATTTACACTTTGGTGAAAAAGGAACTAATGGATTTGTGAAGGGCTTCTGTGTTACCATTTCTCCCACAGCGTGCGCAGCAGCGTGGTTTGGACCGAGGGTCCCCAGTGCTGTGTGGGATTAGACATGAAAGCAGGCTGCCAGAGGAGAGACAGGAGGGAACTGAAGCATAAGCCAAGAGATACCAGAAAGCAGCAAGAAAGGAACAAGGTGACTATAACTCAGGCAGCAGCATGCAGGTCACCTGCTCCCTG
Organism: Buceros rhinoceros silvestris; assembly: GCF_000710305.1. Classification (NCBI taxonomy): domain Eukaryota; kingdom Metazoa; phylum Chordata; class Aves; order Bucerotiformes; family Bucerotidae; genus Buceros; species Buceros rhinoceros. Next base: position 31,675 of record NW_010432676.1, on the reverse strand, counting down.
CACCAGCACAGCCGCGCCCTCTTTTCCTGGGCACGTGGATGGGCAATGCCATCTGCTTCAACTGCTCCTCGTGAGGCCCTTAAAGGCTGAGTTAATTCTCACTAGTCCATCATACAGCCCTTGGGTGTCCTAAACAGGCACTGGGATCCAGTTTGCCAGTAATACATCTGTACGAACCGAAGTTCATGTTAAGCACATGTTAATAACGACATTACAATTGCACGGTAGTACACAAACGCTAAGTGAAGGGCTACTTCCATAAACAACTTTGAGTTAGATACATATTTCCTCATTAACAACTTGCTATTAGTCTCAGATCTTAACAACTCAGAAAGCCCCTGCAGATGGACCAGGGCAGCTCTAGTGCCGTGACCCTCTGCCTGGCAGGGTCTCCCTGCTCAGGCATCTCAGTACGTTGTGGGGGGCTAGCACATTTGGAAAGGTGAGCTCTGCACCCTTGACCCTGGGACAGACCACTGCTTAAACACTTCCTTTGCCACGTCAACAGAGAAATGTGGCCACTCCACCCGACGCTCTGTGTGACACAGGCAAGCAGGGTCCGGTGATAAACCAGATATTTCAGTCCCAGCCCATTTCCATTAAAAAAAAAAAAAATCTCCTGTTCATGACTTTACATTCATAAATACTCTCACAATGTCAAGGGATGGGGGGTTTTCATCAATTCATTAGATCTGCTCCCATGAATTATTTATATGCAGTGCTAAAAATGGTTCTGAAACATTACAAGAATTCAATATCAGTTTTCACAGTGGGATTTCATCATTTTAGCACTGGAGCATAATAGCCTAATGCAATACTAATACGATACGGTGCTAATAGGGTACAATGAGAGTTCTTTCTAATATGCAAACATTTCCATGTTGCATTATTATTTCTTTTAAGTTAATATGATATGGTGATAATATGATGAAATGAATTAGTTTCATATCATTGTTTGCATGAGTTGCGCATATTAAAAGAATATTTTCCCCCTCCCCTTGAATTCACTTGGAATGAGCTTGAAAATTTACCCTGTAGTTATTCTTATGCTAATGAGGCTGTTTAGTAGGAAACACTCCCACTGTTGCTTAGCCAGCTGAAGAAAGAATAGTCGTGTGTCACCTCTTGCTGGAATAAGAATTTTCCTGGCCTGTTCTGAAAGCCTCTGTCCTAAACATGTTTGCTTTAACATTTCCCACTAGCTGATAGATTCATTGCATATTTATGATAAATTTCCTGGTCAATATTTATCGGGGCACTTCTACACAAGCAGACACATCTGCCAGTTCAGGTGCTGCTGAGGGAAAAGGCCCAGGGAATCACACGGTAGCAAATGCAATGAACACCAACTGTGGAGGCAACCACAGAAACAGAGGTATCATGGCTCATCTGGTCTGTGGTCTGGGACATACTGGGAAGAGCTTGATGGCAACCCCACACCCAAGCTCCAGGGTCAATCGCAGTACTCTCCTCTCGGTGTTGTGACAGCTTGCACTGTGCACGCAGTGATGGAAAAAAGCCAAGCTGGTTGTGAAGGTTTTAATCTGCCCCACAAAGCAGAATATTCATCAGCCTCGGAGAGCTCTCCCACATAGCAAGTGATAGGACGAGGGGAAATGGCCTTAAGTTGTGCGAGGGGAGATTTAGGTTGGATATTAGGAAAAATTTATTTACGGAGAAGGTTGTGAAGCATTGGAACAGGCTGGCCCGGGGGGGGGGGGGGGGCCCCTCCAATCGCAGTACTCTCCTCTCGGTGTTGTGACAGCTTGCACTGTGCACGCAGTGATGGAAAAAAGCCAAGCTGGTTGTGAAGGTTTTAATCTGCCCCACAAAGCAGAATATTCATCAGCCTCGGAGAGCTCTCCCACATAGCAAGTGATAGGACGAGGGGAAATGGCCTTAAGTTGTGCGAGGGGAGATTTAGGTTGGATATTAGGAAAAATTTATTTACGGAGAAGGTTGTGAAGCATTGGAACAGGCTGCCCAGGGAGGTGGTGGAGTCCCCATCCCTGGAAGTGTTCAAAAGGTGTGTAGAGGCGGCACAGAGCAACATGGTTGAGGGACCCTGGCAGTGCAGGGTGAACGGTCGGACTTGATGATCTTAAAGGTCTCTTCCAACCAAATGATTCTGTGATTCCTTCATTTCCCTGCTCTGGTGGTGGACCCATGGAAAGCATCCTACAGATGCTTTTTCATGCCATGCTGGACACAAGCTGCAGGGCTTGGGGCAGCCAAGAAGCCCTGTCTTGACCTTCTGCAAGCTTTTTTCTACTTTGCTTACGTGTGCAAACTGGCATGGCTGTAATGGGACTTTATTTGGCCTTCGTTGGAGGGACGCGCTGTGCTTGTTAATACATAGGCAGTGAAATGTGGAGGTTATCTATCTGGGGATATAGAGGGATTCCCATACAGGTTGACATGGGAGGACAGTCATAATAGCTAACATTAGCCTCTGGCTACTCTCTCTGACTTTCCTATGGAGCAGGAGAACATCCCACATGAGGTGGCTGAGAGCAGCATCCTGAACTGCCTGCATCCCCACTTGAACATCATGCAGATCCAGGAATTGCCTTCAAATCCCAGCAAATTCAGATGGACTGAATCTGCATTCAGGCTCTATGACCTTTAATTCACATAAAGGTACTCGGGAAAATTTTACACAAGGTTAACAGTACAAGTACAACACTGAAAACTTTCCCAAATGTTACAGGGGTTTAAAATGTCATAAATAAAAGTCCAAAGTTTTTTAATTATCAGATTTCCAAAGCTACTCTATGTAATTCCCTGTATAATCCAATCTTAAACTCAGAAGACGCTCATGCAGATGACATTTCCTCTCTGTTTTGAATGGGGATTACATTTTAAGAGGATACAGAACCTCGAAATATTTCAGTAGGTCTGATATTTAAAGCATATTTAATGGCATTTATATTTTAATCTTCTTACTGACTAAACTTTAAAGAGAGCTGCAAGGAATTCAACAGTGAAAAAATTAATTAGACATTAATTAATAACATAAAATGCATATAGGTAGTGGGTCAGTTGATTCATGAACAGGATGAAAAAGGAAATGATTGTCAGGGCACCCCAGCTCACTATGCTTTCTACTCTCCAGGAGTAAGAAGTTCCATGGTCCACATCATTCCAACACATTGAAAGGTTTCTACTGCTTATGGACTTTGGCTTCACTATTGGCAACAGAGTTATCTGAAAGCAATGAGCCAAATTCACCAGATTCCTTATAAATAAGCAGATTAGAGGAGTCTTTGCCAGGGCGGAGAGCAGAGGCAAATGAATAATTCTCCTAACTTTCATTCTGTGCTTTCGAGCCTGAACACAACGGAGCGCGGTCCAAGATCTCTCCAGGGATGACTACTCACATTAAACAAACTCACAGAAAATTATACAGAAAACGCCCTTGTTGGTTTTGTGAACTTTGGAGCTTTAGAAACAAAGTTGGATTCTGATCATGCAAGTGCAGTCTCGCTGCCTTGGTGCTGTTGAGAGTCAGTTACTCGAATGCTGTCAGGTGGCAGTGAGTTACCCTGGTGCTGGTGCTCGGCTCCCTGAAGTTTATATACATTCATTTGCTGCTTCAGTCCAGAAGGAGCCCGCAGACACCTCCCTGCTTGTTCTCCTTCTCACACTCTGCCTAACCCCAGGAGCAATGAGATACTTTGTTAGGAGGAGTAAAGGTATTAATTAGCAGTGAACCTGTTTAACCCAAATGCTCTTTCACACAGCTTCATAATGAATCCAGAATAACCTCAGGTTGTAACATGGCTCCTGTTTTCCTAGATGAAAGCAGATATTAGTTCTCTTGAAATCAGAGGCAATAGTTTAGCAAACACCTCTTTCCAAGGGGCCTATACATTGGGGTCTGCTACAACTTCCCCTTGGAGAGCTGGCTGTACCCTGGAGTAAGAAACATCACATACAGCACTCCTGCAGCTTTCCTCCAGCTCTCTGAAGCTGTGCCCTAAGCCAGCATCAAAAGGGAGGAAGAAAGGAGTAGTTGCAGATAAGAAACATTTACCTTGTTTCCACCACTACTGTCCGCATCTCCCCCAGCTACTCTCAGAGAATCACGTCAGTGAGGTCCTACTAAAATAAAGAAATCAGGGCAGGTTTCTAGAGCTACCAACAAACGTGAACTCCCTGCTGAA
>NW_010432676.1:25551-27377 GCF_000710305.1 Buceros rhinoceros silvestris | reverse complement strand
AGCGTTAGCTGCAATGCAGGGCGTGAGCGCGGAGAACCGCATCCCCTGGCCGCGGGGCTGCAGCTCTGAAGCACCACGTGGAGCACAGCAGCAGAGGCCTCCCTGCTAGGAGATCTGGAAGATCTTTGTTGAGTTGCAGCTTTTTCACCCCATTGTGTCAGCAGTAGCTGAACAAGACCCAGTGTGGCCATGGGTGGGCACTAGATTTAAGCTCTCGGTCTCCGATGAAGTCTTACTGATGTGCCAGAATTCACATGTTGCTGCCTGAGGCATAACCTCAGACTGACCAACCTAAAGCACAAATTAGAAAAGCCGCATTTTTAAGATTTGGGTACATACTTATTTCTACACCAAAAGAACTGCTCTGTGGTCCAGCCAGATGGACATGATTACTCTCAGCTGTCAGTAGGAACAAATAGGTCTTACACTACTGAAGCACAGTAAGCCTGGCCATTATTTTACTCTGAAAAAATCAAATATTTCTTAGTGTTACCATTACTATTGCTCCATTACTTGTGGAAAACAATTCCAACTATCAGGAAATAATTATGAACAAAGCCCAGTTAATTATACAAGACATCTCAGCTGCCCTAATTAAGGATCAGTTCAATACTGTTCACTTGGTAATTTTTTTTTTAATTGTGAATAGATTTAGTAGAAGCCTGGCTGATAAACAAATAATGAGATTGGAGGTCCAGAAGGAATCTGATTAATAAAATTACTCACCAATTATTTATTTCCTCTGGTTTATATCATTCTTCCTTCTGCCTCAGAACAGGAATAAAGAATAGAAATTGCACTGATTGGTTTCAATGCCAATGTCCCTTCCTGTCACAAACATCCTACAGTCCCGACCCTGGGGATTAAACCTCTATCCATGCAACCATGATAAAATGGGGGAACAATTCAAAGTCAAGAACACGCTAAGTCCCAGATGCAGTAAAAAGTCACACGCGGTAGATTCCGAGATCCATACAATCCTATATGGACTTTGCTGCAAGAACTCACCTTGCATAAATACGGTGTTTAGGGACTTTGTGCTTAAACATAAGGAAATGGTCAAGGATGGAAAAGACTAACTATAGCTCTGGTGCCACAGCAGACATCCTCACCATTTCCCCAGGACAATTTGCATGGAGCCTGTTGACTTCCACATGTAGTGTCCCAAGCCCAGAAATAGGGTCACAAACATAAGAAATGAAGACCTACCGCTACGGCTGCTGAAATCAGCCCCTAAAGGTTCCCAGAGGGGAGACCAGTTGTGCAGGTGAGGTGGGAGGGGAGGCACTGAGGTGATGCTGGTAGGAGGAGGAAGTCTCTGGCTGCTATGTCTGCAACTCAGTGCCAGCAAATCTTTGTGTGTTACCACCAGATCAATGATGGATGACTGCAGTTTAAACAGGAAAACAACTTTACATATGTTTTAAACTACAGTCCGCTAGCCTCATAGTTTAATACGAAACTGAAGCAATTTACTTCCTTTTTAATGGATTATAGAAGGAACTCAAGCATAATACTTCTTCCCTTGTATGATCAATACCTTTAACACACTTATAAATTTTTAATATTCTGCTCACAAAATTAACCACCTCTAAAGAGGCATAATTGTTCAATACAGCTCAAAAGAAAAAAACATTTAAGAAATAAAATGTTTCTTTACATTTTTAGAAGTTTCTAATAGCTAAGTATAGCCGAAAAGCTACACAATTTATTATTCAATGTAGTATATAAATCATAATATACTTATTAATTTTTCTTCCTTCTGTGGCACCATAAAGGGACTTGCCATATGACTGTTTAATCAGTCAAAAGCCCATACCATGAGG
>NW_010432676.1:18113-25449 GCF_000710305.1 Buceros rhinoceros silvestris | reverse complement strand
TGCTAGAAATGAATCTCTTTTCCAGGTGGGAAAGCTTTGGGTAAGAGGAAGGGGCTGAGCTGATTTAAGAGTTAGCATAAGTCAATATTATTCAGGATGGGTGCATGCAACATTACACAATGTTCCCAGGGCTAACACCACAGGCTCCTGCTCACGTATCTTCACCAAAGTTGCTGGTAAGTATCATAAAGTGGACATACAGCTTACTACTATTTAATATCACCTACTATATTCGCTTAGCTGCATTTCATTAGCTGAATTATCCAACTAGATAATGATCTTCCAAAATGCATCTTATTTTTAAAATCTGTGTCTTGTTTTCTGGATGAAGGGGAAATACAGGTATCGCAGATCTCTGCCTAGGGACTACAAACTTTCACTGTAGCTCTGAATCCAACTTTCTTTTTCCAAGTGCTATTCTACGACTTCTAATAAGTTTCAATTAGGATGCCTAATGGTCAAAAATGAAGTTAGTATCAAACTGTAAAGCCTACAAATTTCTTTTAAAATTTCAACTAACAGAGAGCAGATGTGCTGCCACAGAGGGATCAGTGGCTCAGAGCATCGCTTTGCATCTCAGAGGCTCAAGTGATATTCCAGGAAGTGCTGGAAGGATTCTGGGTCTCTCCTTCCTATCTTGTAGCTCTCTGGGAGCAAAAGGACTAGTAGGGGCAGATCCACTCATACAACATAGCGTTTGATTTAATGAAAATGCATGAGATCGATAAACATATTCTTATCTAAACAAGCTGAGATAACATGGCACAGCAATGGTAAAAACAAAACGAACCAACAGTGAAAATCTCACTTAGCCTTTTAGACAGCTGCTCCAGGACTGAGTGGAGTTGCTACCAGTGCTTGAGCTCTGTTTGTACTACCAGCATTTCCACCTCCATAAGGACGTTACTGCTTTGCTGTGGCTGCCCCGATTGTACAGTTCAATGGGGATTTCTCAGCTGTAAAGCACAAACCCTCAGCTCTGAAACAGATCCTTCCCAACAAGCCCATGCCCATGACCATGTGAAGAGAACATTCAGACCATAGGTGTTCAGGCCAGATACACTGATTTGGGGTCGGGTTTTTTGGTGTGTGGGTTGTTGGTTTTGGTTTTTTTTTAAATCAGAAGTACCAGAAAGGTTTGAAACTATGAAAGCACAAAAAATACTTCCAGATTTTTCCACTACCTACTACAAACCAGCCTTAAAGAGACAGTTTTTGTTTACCTTTCATGGATCCATTGAGCTTCACCTTATTTTCTTAGCTCATGCCAGTGTCGGAAGATCTTTGACCAACGTAATTTCAGTATTCTCTAGCTCTTTAACATAATTTCCTCAAAAGCAAGAATGTATATGTAAAGACAAACGCTGGATTTCAGCAACCTCTTGTGTAGCCTAGTAAAATAGCAGGAAGAATAACACAATTAACTAGATTGACTTCTCCAACTCAAATCATGTCATCATTACAAATTGCAATAGATGTTGTAACATAGTCTGTAAACTTATGCATTTATTTTTTCAAAGTCTAGAGGCAGAAAAAATAATTGCCAACACAGCCAGAAAGTCCAGGCAGGCTTACAAGCAGGAAACTCCACCACTTGTGTGAATGCTAAGAAAGTAGCTGTCTTTATACAATTAAAGTTCAAGGTTGCATCTACAATAGGTTGTTCAGCTGCATTTGACAGTAGATTTAAATTGTTACTCACCCCTAACCTTGTTAGAGATTCATGGTGTCAAGTATGTAAAGCAGAACAGACTGAAAGGTTTATAATACATTTACTGAAGGAAAAGAGCCTTGTAGCTAGTGAGAACATTGTGCAGGAAAACTACAGGGGTTTGGAAAAGCTGCTTTTTGTGAGAGGTACATTTCTCTAACATCATCTGAATTATTCTTAGGAGACAATTCTTTGGAGAAGTACTCATGGTCATTTACCAGTTTTATAATGATGCTTTTTTTCCATCCAGCCAAGAAATTAAGCAAGGAGCTGAATTTTTAGTCTTGGTTAGTTATGAAATAGGTCCTTGTGTTTCAATCCAACCCTCGTAAGGATATGAGAAAAGATTTTCCTTCAGTAATTCAGATTTTTTCTTTTTTCTTTTTTGTTCTTTTTCTTTTTTTTCTTTCTTTTTTTTTTTTTTGAGAAAAAAAAAGCTCTGATTACCAGCTCATGTTCTCTGTAACAGCCTCTGGGCCCACAAATGCAGCAAATTCTTTCAGGCATCTTTGGGAGCTCCTGTGAAATAGCAATATGATTGGAGTTGTTTTCACTTTGATTACAGGATGTTTCTCACACTGTTCATCAAATAGAAAATGATGTGGGAGCTTGAAGAGAAGAGAATAGAGTGGTCAAGGTCCACTCTCTTTCAGGACTTACAGAAACAGAAGTAGAAAAGAGGAAAAGCGGAAGGAAAAAGCGAAATGCCAGCAGGCCAGCCTAGTCATTAAGAGAGGCACAAAGAATACAAGAAAGGAGAAAGAGGGCTTTGAATGGGTAATATTAAGTAATGGCACAATATCCAAATATTGGCAATGTTTGTTCCACGTACCTGGCACAGTCCTGGTTCCCATTACAGAATAATGCCGGGGCATAACCCTGTGGTTCAGTCGCAGTCCTCTCTGGCTCTTTTCACTGGCGAAATGCTTTTGTGGCGGCTCCGCAAATGCACTGTCCAAGTCTTCACTTCCAAGAAAGAGTGAAATTATACTCCCTGAAATTTGCAAAATGTCATTTAAAAAGTATATTTTGCCCTACTCTGCTCTTTTCATTTAGAGAATCTGAAAAGAGATGGAGATATTTAAATCTCCTAAAGGGCTATTCTCACGGCATTTTCCAGAAAGTCAAGAATTTTAAAACTCTCCTACACCCATGTGCATTTTGCACTGTACCCACCGTGTGGCTTTTAAACACTTCCAGAGCTCTTGAGTACTTTGTGACCACGCGGTTTGATAAGCCTCCTGGATGCTTATCTTTTGAAAACAAGAGGTCAAACCTTTGGAGAGTTACTTCTTCCTAAAGAAGTAAATTACAGAGCTGACATAGCCTGTCAGGTGAAAGTTCACTGCAGAAACCTCGCAGTACAGTAGCGATACGCAGTGTTATCACCACAAACTAGTATTTGACTGCAGCCCTTATGAATGCCACCTCAAAGAACAGTTGTTTGGCTTTTTACATATACATATGGATGAGGCTACAGGTTCCTGAATTCGTAAGTTGTAAACTACATTGAATACACTGAAAACTGACTGATTATGAGTGCTGCTCTTCAAGGCTAACTTCTCTTCTAAACCATTATATGAAAATTCCAGCTAATGGACTTCTGATAAGAGTAAACAGGGGTAACAGCAGACTTAATCAAGAAAACAAATGGGATTCATTAAAAGCTGGCGTTTGGCGGATAATCTTTGGAGTATTCTCACCTCAATCTACATGCCCCCATCAAAAAGAAAAAAAAAAAAAAAAAAAAAAAAAAAAAAAAAAAAAAAAAAAAAAAAGAAATCTTCAGCTGTTTTTATCTCAGGCTGTTGAGCCAATTCAGTGGAAATTCGTAACGGAAAAACATTAGACGTCGTTAACTTCAAACTCCCTGTTCCATGTTTTAGAGGATGCATTCTTTTTCCAACTCTTTTTGTCCTCTTTATGACACTATTCACAGTAAAACATTAACTAAAATTTTCTTCCCACTGTTGAGAAGACAAATTAGCTACTGTTTTCACACCTACCTGTAATAGGTAGCTTGAGATGATGATGCAGTCCTAAAAGAATTTCTTAGCAAATGCAACTAAGGAAACACATACATCTTTATACGCGTATGTATTATATACACAGCCTATAAATCCTATATATTTATATATAGTTTGAGTACAGAGACATCCACACGCCTACCCTGAGTTGTCACTTTTGCAAGCTGAAAGGCTAGAAATGGAAGCCAAATGCTATTCCAAGTTTCAGAAATACGCGATCTACAACGAATAAAGTCAACTCCCTAAATATAAATATCTTCAAAATTCAGTTTCATTTCTGCAGTTCCCATAAAAAGGAAGAAAACTTAGAACTTGATTACCACTCTCCTCTGTCAGCTATTACATTGTTAAAACATGCAGAGAACAACCAGATAAGCAGATAACTCCCTCAAATCGGTAACTATATCTTTAGTTGAACAAAGTGGTGAAACACTTTAGATTGCAAGAGATACATGTCTAGCCTTGATCCACTCTGAATTTAAGAGCAATGTTTCAGAATTGTTTTTTTATTCAGAATGTTTTTTATTCACTTCTAAAAACGCACGTCATCTACTGATCCTGAATTCCGTGTGACCTACTTGAGCTCTCCAGAGGCCAGCCGAAGACCTCACTGATGCCAGTGGAAAGACTTTTGATGGTTTGGTACTTTGGGGTTCAACCTGTTCTGTACTTTCCCTTCTGTGCAAAGGTGCTTTTGGTTTTTTTGCTAACATCTTCAGTACCGCTGTTAAAGACAGGATTATCAACCTTGGCTTTTCTGCACCTGTGGAAAACCTGACCCATGGTTTATTTGCTCTCATTTGGTTCACTAATACTTGGTTCTGCAAAAGCTTATTTACCCTCACTATCACCTCCTAATTACTTGAGAAAAGTCACATTGTTTTCTCATCATGTTCTTTTAGCTCTGTTCTGAGCAAGGCATATTTTCTGTTAAAGTATCCCAAATTCTTTTCAGGTGGCTGCATCTTCTGCAGTGTGTGGCCTTATACAGTGTCTAAATTTGCTAAGGCAATTTAAGCATTATCTGATTGCTAATTAATGTCCTATAATAATTCTGACCTTTAAAAATTGTCTTCTCGCACTGCTGTTCAGAGGCCTGCTGTGCATATGCTTTCTTTTTCTGCGTGAGTGTGTGAAATTCTTCCACCCACGACTTCCGCTGTCAGAGAAGTCCCAGCTCACTTAAGCATTGCTGTCAGAGGTTTGAAATAGCCCTGGCCAGCATTCTGAAGTTTGGTTTGAGGGTTGGGGTTTTCCCTCTGTTTGCTTTGAAGACTTGATTGTCTCCGTTACTCTTGCACAAAACATTCAGCGAGAGGAGTTGTTTGCAGTGTCAGAGCGTGTTGCAAGCTGGCTCCTTGGCAAGTCACATCCACGCACAAGCCCTTCCCCTCCAAGTCAGCAGGTCTAAACACATGTGGATCAAGAGCAGGAAAGGTAATGACGACCTGAGCAATAGAGAGCAATGGGTGAGCAATGGAGAGCCCATGCTTGAATTCGTTCGGTGCACAAGAACCACCGTGAACATGCCCACTTTACAGGGATGGCCCTGATGTACAAACGCAGGAGATATCTACGGGACATACGCGGTTCTCCAATTCCAAGCAACAACCCTTTTCTTCACGTGACCGCGTCTATAATAATCATTCTGCGGATTCTGTTATTGACTCCTCCTCTAGCTTGTGTCCTTCCCTGATGAATATTAACAGTACAGGAATAGCTGAAAGGCTTATTATTGAGACTAAAATGAGAAGCTTCCTTTGCAGTACAGTCATTTGGGAGGTGCAGGTGTGTATGCAACAGCTAATGCTCCTGTAATCACAAAGACATCCAATAACATATCCAGTCTTATTAGAAACCTTTTTCTATTTTTGAGATTAATCCAGAAAAGGGAATCAATGTGACAAGTCAGAAAACACCGTAACAGTTCTCACTATGATTCCAGCTTGGAGGAAAGGCTGTTTACACCTTACTTTCCTTTCTCAGCACTCTGAAAATGAGGGTTCAGAACTACAGTCTGCCTTTCTCAATAGGTTTTGTACATAGCCCATCAGCTAGCTGACAGCCGAACACCTCACAACATGAACAGATTTACCTCACTCCTGTTTTACACACGGGGAAAGCCAAATAGAAAAGTGAAGAGGCTTACTGAGGCTAGAAGATCTCGTTTTTCAGAGCTGGGAGAAAGCAGCAGTCGTTGGTGCTGCTGTGTCCCAAGGCAGACCCAGGTATGACACTGGCACAGATCCTCTCACGACAGGCCAGCAGCAGTGTGGCTCATGGACTGGGGAGTTGCTGGCAGCCACCATGTCCTTTTGTGCTCGTCAGACAATGTTTCCCCTTATAATTGCCAGCTGTGCTGAGGTCTTTTCAAACAACAGAACAGCTGGAGCCAATGTTTTCACATACTGCAAAAAAGAAGTGGGGGAGACTGGCATAAGGGACAAGGATATGTGCAGGGTAAAATGACTGCTTAAGAAAAAATTGTAACAAGGCATCATTCCAGTGAAGTTTTATACCTCTTTGAAAAGAGATGCAAACTTTGTTCATTACAAAAATAATAGCAGAGATTTTTTTTTAAGACCTCCAAAACCACAGTGAGGCTTTTCTCACAGGCCTGCAAAGTGATCTTTCATGAACCCAACACCAGGGGTTTCTTGTTATGCAGTTTCAAAAATGTGATTTTCAAGGGTTTTGCTTGTCACACCACCAGCATTCAGTGACTTTCCTGAGGCATGTTTTGCAGCTGCAAGAAATCTATACCTGTATGACACAGCACAAAACAGAAGAAAGCTATCCATAAGAGAGCAGCTACAACTGTATTCACCTGAAAATGGAGAGGGCATATGAGCAAAAAGAGAAATGTTCCAAAACACGCCACTGGAAAAGACAGCAAAGGATGTTGACCCCTTCTGTAGTTTCACTGAGGATGTCAACATGTTATCAAAGCTTGGGGAACAGAAGCAGTCCCTTTTTACTCCCGAGGTGTTTCAGTATTTTTGTTACTGATGGTGAACAGTTATCTAAAAGCACAGTGAATGAGAACATGCATACAGAGGGCACACGTCAAACATTATCTGGACAGCTTCCACAGCTTTTGCATTTTGTAAAGGCTAACTTTCTTCAAAATTCTTTACTATAGGTGCAAAATGCCTCTATCAGGTAAAGCCAATAAACCTCGTTATGAAGATGTTACATAGGAGAAAAGAATCTTGTCACAGAAACATCAAGATAGGAAATACGGTACCGACAGAGAGAGATTGTGTTAGGCAAAACTACTTTGGCCTGATTCTGATAGACAAGAGGTATTTTATCCTGTTACATCAATGCATAGCACAGCATGCAGAAGAGGAATAGCAGGGAGGACTGTGACACCCACTGAATGGATCAAACCTCTGGTAATCAGACACTTGTGGCTGTTCACTGGCTGCATGAGACAAAGTAAATAAACAGGTGAAACCCAAATAACAAAAAGCCAAAGCCAGTCTCATCCATCTGAGAAGCATCATGAAATCAGAAGATAAAAAGGATGAAGCTCTGTCCATGACTGGTGTGTGTCTCCCAACATGTGCTGCATTTACCACTGAAAAATTCCTGC
>NW_010432676.1:981-18047 GCF_000710305.1 Buceros rhinoceros silvestris | reverse complement strand
TTCCTGCTGTCACAAAACCTTCATTAGACTTCCAGTTTCTCTGAACGGTTTTCCCAGATGTTCCCATTTTATCCAGTTCGCACTACACAGATGCATGGATAGTTGTGAGCCTCAGCTAGCACTCACAAAAACACGCCACAACAATCCACCACATGAAGGGATTCTACCGCTGCACAAAGCTGCTGAGTGGGAACAACAGAGAGCACTCAGCTTTCAGGAGTTCATCTAAGGTATTGGCGGGGAGAGCTCACACGAGAAGATCATCGCAAAGTACAGAATACATCGAGCTTTGGACTGCTGGCTTCATGGAAATCTGACACGATCAGAAAAGAAATCAAAGCCAAAGACTGCAGCCAGGCTTGATCATAACGTCTAGTGCTTCTCTATCCTGCAAACAGATTACAGATGAATATGTTAATAACGAACACCTAAACTAATGTGGAGGATGAGTGCTGATCTCAGAAGCACAAAAAGAATTTCATCCTTGCTGCTTTGGAGGGAGGTGGGATATAGGATAGGCCAAATCCTGCAAAGACCCATCCGTGAGTGCCTAGGTCTCCTACCTACATGAACAGCTACATTCAGAAATATTCGCAGTTATCAAACAACAATTTTTAACGTCTAAATCTGGAAATCCGTGGAGCTCCTGTGATGCTGCTGGGTGCATTGCATCTGATCCAAATAAAAGGCTTCAGTATAACAAAAGAAAAAATCACTACCTGAATATGAATCTTAAAGTTGATCTGCAGTGTCTTGGTTTTGGAGAGCAGGATCAGAAAGCCTACTAGATACCACTAAGACTAAAATTGGTGCCTTAAGTACGAGGGGTTTCATGGAGGTCACAAGGTGAAGTGTTTGGCCACATTTTTGCCAAAGTAGGGGAATGGCAGAGCACTGAAACTTGGGGATGGGGTGGGGGGGGTGCTGCAGCCAGCGTGCTGGTATCCCGAAGCCAGAGGTAATTCTTCTGTGTGCCTGTGCCCCTCACAGCAGCAGGGTCTCCGGCTGGTCCTCCCCTCCACACGGGCGTAATGTAGCTGTCAGCAGTGGGTGCCTCTTGCCTCGCTGTTACGCTGTCCTTCAGGCAATAATGGCAAACGCTGAGATCTTTGGTCAGACTTTCTCCAGCAAAGTTTTAGAGAATTCTGAATTTTCTCTGCCGTCAGTTTTCTACTGTCGGATCATCTGTTAGCTTAAACAAATTCATCTTGAGGCTCTCTTGAGAGTGGAGGGAGGCTGGAAGGAAGCAGACTCCTGCTTGTCTGGTGGCTTTGCAAAAGCTCCTCCAGTTTTCCTGCCTGTCGTCAGGGTGGGAAGGTGAAGAAGGAGAAAGAGATGAAGTTGTCCTTTGATATTTTACATCCAAGCCTTACTGTGATAACCTTTATAGGTAATTTTCCCAGCAGGTGTTAGATATTTCTTGTGAGTATTTTAACGGTGGAAGATCATTAAATGTTCCTGACAAAAGTAATTTGTTACAATATTTTTTGGAAGGGTGGAACCAAGACAAATTAGCTTCAGGATTTTAGATAAAGACGACATGTTCTTTTTGTCCTAATCCTATTACGGTGGATATCCTTTCTAGTACATTTGAAAGCAGCTTCACTTGTGCTGAACTTACTGTCATACGTTCAAGATGCCCTTTCTCCAACTTTCAGAGAGGTGGAACTGCAAACAACTATCATTAAAAATATTTCAAGGGTTTTGCAATCATTCCTGCCAATCTCAAAAGATGCTTTTCCAGCAAGATTAAATGATTTTTTAAAAATTAAATTTAAATAGTAGAATTAATTCTATCACTTCATAATCAGTAGCATCATGAAGAACAAATACAATTTCCTTCTTTTAAAATTCTACTTGTTGATCTCAGAAGACTGCTATATTAAAATGTTGGGGGGGGTGTTAGTGTTTTGGTGGTTCTGTGTTGGTTTGGAGAGATTTTTTTGTTTTATAAAACAAAAAGTGTCATTGAAAATGCAAGCTTGCACACATGTGCAGCCACTGAATCACTCCCAGAGCAAAGTGGTGGCCCTGTGTCCATGCTTAGCATGGCACCCTCTGCCACCCGAGCAAAGCAGCTTTCTCACCCGCGGGCTGGGCCAAGCTCAGCTCTTTGGGTGATAAACCCATGCTCCAATAGCTGCAGAGCCTTTCACCTTCAGGGGAGAAAGGTGCTGCCTTTCTCCACACTTGCTCTTCACGCTCACCCCCTCGCTGCTGAGCTTTTGTTTCCCTTCCTTCCTCTTCCCATTTCACTAACTCTTCCTCATCATCCTCTCTCTTGTTCCTCCTCTCCCACCATAGTCAGGCCAGTGAGCTGCAGCAATGCCCTTGCCTTGCTTCATCTCTCCTGCCCCACAGAAAGCAGGAGCTGTGCTGAGCAGCAGAGCCCTGCTACGGTCAGTCACAGTCCAACACAGTAACAGCTCTTGCTGGTGCATCCCCTCTCCGATGCCGGAGAAGTCTGACAGCATCGCTGGAAATCTGTGGAGCTCCTGCTATGCTGCTGTACAGTGTTTTGTTTTGTTTTTTAACGGCTCCATTTCACACCACAATGCAGCTGACTCAACCCACTGTATTTCACTTTTCTTCAGTAGATTTTGCTCATTATTCCCAAGCGCCTCTGAAAGCCAGCGTGGCACAGTGTGCTGCCAACACAGCTGCTCTCTCTGCTAAAGCAGCCCCAGGGGCTGGGATGGTGGTCTGCACCCTCACGGGCTGAAGGGAGTATGTGGTTTATACCGAGGAGGAGACGTGCCGCCGAGGAGCTCGGTAAAGCACGCAGCCACAGGTGCCAGGGAGAGGTGGGTGCTCACTCGGCTGTGGGTCTCGTGAGTCCCACGGGTCTCCACCCTCCTTCTGTGCACTAGGTACCCCACTCCTGCCTACTCTCTCAGCATACCTCCTCCTGTCTATTCTTCCCCTTCCTGCTCTCCACTCGCTCTGAACACAAGGGGATATTTTTTAGAGAAGTGAATTATCTGATAGTTATCTCTGACTCCAAGGCCTGTAGGTGCAATATCCAGCTCCTGAAGCCCCTGGACCTGTAGGAATTTATAGGAGCAGATTGACAGGGAGGTTTTTCTGCAGGTTGTTTATATTATTGTAAGCTGCTTAGGAGGAAAGCTTTAACAGAACACTAGATAAAAAGAAAATGGATTTTAAAACCTTCAGTAACTCCTTTTTCTTAACTTGTTCTTGAACAAAAAATGTGAGCCCTGGGAAAGCACCTGAAGGCACTTTCACAAGTTGCTAGCACAGAATGCAGCAGAGTGTAATGGGCAAAATGTCCTCTGCTCGGCTTTCGGCAACAAAAAAACCTGCTGAAAACCCAGGGGAAGAGCAGGACGTGGGCAGTGAGGTCAGACAATGAATGCTGGTGCTCGGGAATGTGAATAAATAAATAGTCTTCGCTTTTTCTGCAAGTAGGATCCCATATCCTGCAGTATCACGTATTTTAATAGCTATTGATTTTTTCTATATTCTGCCCACAGCTAGAAATTTCATTCAAACAAAAACTCACAAATGTGCTAGCAGTTACCATGGGTGAAGGAAAGACAAATGCTCCCTTTAGCATGCTGAGCTCCCATTCAGCAAAGAAGAACCATTAGAAACCCTGATGAAAATTACTCCAGTTTAAGGACTTAAATACAACAGTTGTCTCTCATCTACAGTAACACTGAACTGACAACTTTTGGGGGACAATTGCATGTCTACCAGTCACTTAATACGTCCTCATCTGCACCAGAGGCTTGGCCTGTTGCAAGAAGGGCAGCACAGTGAATAAATAACACAAGAGCTCCCGGGTGGTGCTGACTGGCAGCTCATGTTGGTGCCTTCCACCGTTATATCCTGGGAAAAGAAGTTCCGAGCCCATGAAAAGAGCCTCTCTGACTGCCGATCCAGGAGGTGCAATGGAAACATGGGGGCTGCTGTCAGGAAAAAACAGGACCATTGCTTAGGAATTATGGCAACCTAAGGGAAATGAAACCTTCATGAGGAATTAAAATGAGAATGGAGCGGTGACTCAGCCCATCCCATTGGATGATAACAAAGAAGAAAGCAATCTGAATAAACAGTCCCAATCCTGGGTAAGTGGTGAACACACGGAAAGGGCAATTGTCTCCTTCAGCAATGCTGGCTAAGAGGGGCAGACCGAGCAGGTTTCCTTTTAAGTGCCTGGCATCAGCCTGGAGGACAAAGATTTTCTCCAGGCAGGGAGAAGACATCGGTTGGCCTAAGTCAAGACGCATCATGAAGTTTCCTTACAAAAATAGAGAATTTAAATCCATTAGTAGCATTTCTCATAGCTAAAGGAGATACTAAGAGGGAGAGAGAAAGAGAAACCTGAGAACAGCAGGCAGCTTCCTTGGAAAAGAACTACAAATACGACAGTGAAAGGGCAGCTGAGTTCTTGTAAAAACGTAGTATAAAGCCTGGCAATTCTCAAATGGTAAAAATAACTCAGAGCAAATTCACGACTTACAGCAAATTAAGCAGCAGCAATCCAGAGTGTACTCAATAAAAGAGTACATTTCTTCAGTATTGTCTCTAATAATTTAGCGTATTAGTTGCTGTATAATAGCAGCCTATTTCCTTATTGGCAGCTTGCTTAGTTAGTGTAGATAATTAAGACTGACTAATCAAGCTCTTAGTCATTCTTCTAGGGAAAAAGACACGTATGAGATAGCTTTTAGTGCCACCCTGTTAATCCAGGTAGTAGGGATGAGCGCTAAACTGAGCTGAAATGTGCCAGCAGTGACCACTCTTCATCCCTGTGCACAAGGCAGCTGAGCGTGCAATTAGAGTGGTCTTTGGGATACCGCTGTGCTGTGCTGCAGAAAGGAAGGCCAAGAAGCTCAGAGAAGCAAAAGTAAGGGAAGAGATGTGAGACAGAACAGGAGCACAAAATGGATGATGGAGATTGAGAGGCACAGAGCCAGAGAGGGGCTCTGGCTGGAAAGGGAAAGTTATTGAAAACTCAGAAGACAAAGGTTTTCAGTCCTCCTATGCTGCCTTGCTCAGCTGGAGAATTAGAGGTTGAGCATTTACAGTGTTAAAGGGGTTTTTTTTTCCAGGTAGAGAGACAAGCAGGCAAAGTTGCTTCGAGAAAAGGGTAGTGACCCTGTGATGCTGGAACTTGGGGCAATTAGATACAGCCTACAAATACCGAATTAAGGGCTGGGATTATAGTCCCAGCAAGGATGTTAGCTACTGCTCCCTGCTGATGTGTGGACAGGGACAGTCGAACAGAAGGGTAAAATGCAAGCAGCTGTGTGTTCACAGTTCATACTGAAAGATTTGCTCTCTGCAGAAAAAGTAAGTAAACCTCAAAGAGCCATTGATCCCCACATACTGTTGCCCGTCTACTTCAGCTCTATCTATCAGTCTAGCTGTCAGTGTTCGTGAAAGGACGAGAGGCCCCTTCCTTTAAATTGACAGCACAAAAATTGAGTTGCTGCTTCTGGGCAGGTGCAAGGCGAATCGGTTGTGTCCTAGGCTGAGCATCTTCTCGGGTCCTCTCCAGCATCCATGATCAAACAGAAGGCATCAAGGGAGTCATTGGCTTTTTTCCCTGGCTTTGCTCTATGTTCTATGAGAACAAACTTCTGACACCTGTATGTGTTCAGGTGGCTCCCTGCTTTCTTCAGCAGCAGCCAAAAAAAGCACCTGAAACCAGACTCTTTCTGATTATACATGACCAACTTGCTTGCTCTTTTAGCTGCTGCTGTTGAGTTTTCCCAAGCAATCTCTCAACATAAAATAGGAGTGATTTCAAAAGAAAATAGTTTCATCAGGTCAGTGGTAGTATAATTATGGAAAGGGTATGATAGTACGGAAGTGAATGAAGGGCTGACATATTTTGCCACAGCTGCGTTGAGGTAAGAAATCGTAAATAAAATGTCCTGGCTAGCTGGAACATAATGAGTTCCCTGGCTTCTAATAGTGCCTGCAAAATAAATTAAAACATATTCTGCCTTTCTTCTCTTACAGATAGTATCTATTTATTAAGGTAAAAGGAACAGTGGCAGAGAATACTGCTTCTGCACAACACTTGCATCAACTCCAGAGTCCTGGCCACTACCCAGAGATGAAGAAAGAAAGGGGAACGATGCCGGCATGGGAATAAAGCGATCCGAAAGGCTTGTCCCTCCCCTTCTCATAGTCTTTCTTGTGCTGGAAGGAACAGTGATTTTAGGGAGAACGAGGATAACTGAAAGCAATTACAGTTTCTGTGAAAGAGGTATAACTATTAGTGTTTGACTGCAGCCCCTGCTTTTATAACTTCTTAGTGCTTCAGTGAAGATACTGTCCTTGCTGCTCTTAAATTTTTAGAGTGGACTTGCAAGTGCAGGAAGCCCAAGGAAGGGAAGGGAACAGCAGTGACAAAAAGAGCAAAGTGAATAGGACATCTGGTAAAAGTGTCCATAGCCAAAAGGAGTGGAGCTCAACAAGCCCACTAAGGCATACAACAATCAAGTTTCTGCAATATGCAATAATTAGATAAAGCAAGCAAAAAAGCAGAAAAGAACCCAACCAAACAACTGAGTTTTACCTACACATGACTGGCCTCTGCACAGCTACTTCTTACTCCCTTAAGCCTCACCACAGGCAGGGACCTGTGTCAAACAGCTGGTCCAGACCTCTGTGAACTATACCCTGAAATGCTCCTCATTTCTTAATTAGAGAACAAAATGGAAACTATGGTAGCAGCAAGCTAGTAAAGTCCATCAAAGCCTGAGAAGGTCACTCAGCCTACCTCCACCTAGAGCCCTTGACGTCTCTGCCAAGGCTCCCAACCAAAGGAGCACTCCTCGTGCCGGTACATCTGGGGACGTAACTAACTCTTACGTAGACATAACCCACTGCACAATTATTACTGACGTCCACCCGTGCTGCTCTTGGTCTCCTGGTTTGAAGGCACGTGCATCTCTCATTTCAGGATACAAGTCTTAAAAGCATATATCACTTAAGCTGTCATCCAGAAACTGAGTAATCCAAAACACTGGGATTGTGGTTGTAATTTTAGCTCAGCCTGCTACGTTTGCCTTAATCAGTGTTTATATGATATACATCTAGAAATTGTGCCCCCGTTGCAAATTATAAAGTTACAACATATATAAAACATTTAAAATAGGAAGAAGCTTTCTGAATTTACTGCTTTTACAGATAAACATAATTTAAAGTTTTGAAGATGTTCTTTATTCTGAAACTACAGATAGAAATTTTAAAAATATTATAGGAAACTTACCTCTCCAGCACTTTCATTTTCCTGCAGGAAGTACAGCAATTTCTAGAACACACTCAAAGGCAATTTACTGTGACATGACTTAAAAAGTAAAGCTCATTTCTACAGCGTATATGTTTTTTGCGACATGGTAGAATTCCTTTATGTCTGACAGCACAAAGAGTAGTGTGCAAAATACCGTGTGGATTTAAAGTGACAAAAAGCAGAGGGTAGCTTATAATTGTCTTTCTTTTTGTTGCAGAACACAAATTCTTTTATTTTGGAGGCTGGAGCAGGGTGTCTGTGAGTCTCAAGAGAGAAAAATCTATTCCAGTGAAAAAGAATGCATTTGGACTTGTTTTGTTTTCCCACAGCTAGTAACAAGCTGTATCCTGAGCTTAAAAACAGAAAGCATAGTGATGTCAGAAGTAAATGAATCCCCATGCTGCATTTCTGCCAATTGTCTTTCCAGGTTGATTTTTAACTCAACTTCCAAGTGTTAGAAGGAGGTTCTTATTGTAGAAAAAAACCCGGAAAAATAAAAAGTAGCACACAGCATGGCAGAGGACTGAAGAAAGTGCAAGTCTGCTCTGCTCACCGGAGGGAAGCGCCAGGCTGTCCCCAGGTGCCAGAAGGCTGCCCACATGGCAGCCAGTTTGGCTGGACCCTGGCTCCCGCTGGCACCTCCCGGGTGCCAGCCTTGGGCAAGGGCTGTGCCTCTGACATGGCAATTGGTGTCTGAGCGGAAGCTTGCCTTGTTTATCCAGTGACAGGGCACGCGGGGCAGAGCCACGCTGTAAGCATTCATGCTTACAGAAGGTGAACAGCGTGGATGGGGAAATCCTGCCGTTAGTAACCCAGCAAATGGACGTAAAAGCAGTAAAAGGAATGGAAACCAAGGCAAAGTAAGATACAGAAACTTGTTTGCGTTTTACCATCGCCACTGGATTTAAGAATTTCTAATGCTCTTGTGTTGCCATTCACACTATCAAGGTATCTGGCCTTGCAGCCACTCAGTCTGTGTTCAGGGCTCTCTTTAAGGTGCATCCCCTAATACCTACTACCCCGTGGTCCTTTAGGAGCTTTTGCATTGGAAAAATAAAAAAGGAAGCAATGCTTAAAATTTAAAGATGCCAACTCCTATATTTTTTCGGTTTATATGTATGTAATGGGATATTGGATCATGCAGCATGGGTATCCAGGAAAAAATAACTAGACCTGTGACAAAGAAATTTGGGTTGAGGCATCTGAATTGTGAACTGGCTACGTAAAAATCCTTCAAAATACGCTCCTTTTTGGTATCACATTCTATATCTAACAAAGACCAAGAGATTCAACTTTCAGCACAAAACCAGCATCATCTCTTGGAAGATTTATGTATGTGACAGACTCCAAAATTAAAGAAATGAGAAAAATCAAACTTATTTTAGGGTAGCAAAAAATCATAAATAGTGGTTTTGTCATGCCCATTTGCTGACCAGTCACGGCCCTGGAATTTTAAGCACTGGTACTGGAGAAATGAAGCAAATGGCTAGGTGCAATCTGAATTCTAGCTTCAGGTGATTCCAGAACCTTTTCTCAAGTGCATCAGGCCACTAATACGCTAATAGATGTCTTTGTCATAGCAGCAGCGAGATCAGCCTTAGATCTGATTTTTTCTCAAAAGCTTCCACAGAACTAGCTTTACTCTAGAGATATCAATATCCTGTTAACTCTGGACCTCAATGGACTTCTAAATCACCATGCAAACTGAACATGTGGATTAACCGCAGAAAGAACAGATTCTACCACCCACCTCTGAAAAATAATCGATACTGCAGAAAAAGCTTGTAAACAGAATTCAAAGGCGCAGTGCTTTAATTAGTTTTGAACTACTATGTGTTACCAATTTTCATTAAGACTTCTTATCTGCCCCTAGAACACATACAGTGCTAGGTTAATTCTAGAATTAGTGTTACAGCCTCTCTCAGATTTCAGGTCCTCGAACTTCCATAGTTCACCTACATAAAAAGGAATTTGTGTTTTACAGTTCTTGGATATGTTTGTTAATTTTTTTTTCTCCTTTCCTGTGCCTTGACATGCACTGATGAGTACCAACACAGTTCTATCGTTATGTCTTGCCCACCTGCAGTGTTGGTCTCTGTAATTTTGGCAAGGCTTAGCCATGTTACTGCAAATTTGTAAGAAAACCTCCTCAACACCAGTGCAGCATTAAGAAGCAGCATTTCCTTTATGTTACCAGCGCCGGGAGCAAGGAGGATCTCTTCCTCAAATCACACACCCTGTGTGCTGCCCCAGCCAAAGCTTGTATCACCCGTTTACGTACACATTCGTTATTTCCCCCAAATAATCATACATGTTCAAAAACCGATTACCAATTCTGCATAGCTATTACGCTTGCAGCTCGGGCTTAAGAAGGTCCATTTTGTGCACTATGTCCCGTCCTACCGGTGGCTGAAGGAACAGCATTTGGAGATTTTCGTGGGAACTCTCCCACGTGCGGTGGATAATTGGCAGAGAAACTGTTGTCAGAGTTTGCTGTGATTTACGCAGGTTTCAGTTGGTCTTCAAACAGCCTAGCTCGCCCTTTCTCCTCTGTTTTGTCACCTTCTGTGTCTCTCTCAGACTGGGGACTTGTAGTTTAAATTTCTCTCATTCCTTTCCCAGACCGCCAAGGTTTTTGTACCCCTGTTGTACGGACTAGTATTTACAAGGGAACATAACAGCCGCACACAGTACGGTCAGCAGCCTCAGATACACACTTGTACAGAAACTCTGAAACACATCTGTCTGCTGTGAAGATGTAAGAGTTTCAGTGCCTCGCAGAGCATACGGTCCATGCCACATACGTCTACACATGTCCGACTCTGTGTATACAACGGTTCTCCAGCCCGTGATAGAACAGCTGGATTCTCCTTACAGGTGCATATAAGGGAGGGGGGAGATGGATGTAAATCTAACCTAGGAAGTTCCATCACATTTTAAATGCCATTCCTTGCCTACCCTTTTGTTGTTGTTGTTGTTAACTTTTTTTTTGTACTTTTTAGCTCTCACACATTTTAAAATGATACAGTAGTATATCAATTATAATTGAGTGGTAAAAAAATATTATTTCTCTTTTTGCTAGATGCATGGTACGTGTGAGTCAAAGCAAAGATTTGTAGGCTATGGAGAGAAAATTTAAAAGCATAATGGCTGTTAGCGCTTGCTTATGTTACTAGGTTTGTTTTCCCTTTTTATGTTTGTCATATATTTTTTACTGTGTGTTTTTCTTCTCTGAAAGCATCTCAAAAGACATTATAATCTACCATCCTGATTTATAAAATGTCATTAGTCACACAAATTGTCATTTAAGTTGAACATTAAATTCTATGGATTTTCTATTCCAGCCTGTAAGAAATGAGACTAAAAGTGGAAATTAGAACTACTCTTTTGGCCAAGACCAAAGCAAATTGTGAGGGACACTGCAATGTCTGCCCAGATCAGATGATGTTCAAACATCTGGGGTCAGAGAGAAGTGTCCATCACAGCCATACCGTTGCTACACCCTTCACATCTAACCTTAGAAAGGCTTCAGTGTCTCACCAAAGGCTATTAAAACCAGTAGCATACACACACATACATTTTGAAAAATGAAGGTTAGGATCTAGAGCACAGAGGGACAGACTAAGCCTGCAAGAACAGTACAGGGGTGATCCATTGTGCACTGCTGCCTTGATAAGTCAAGTTAACATAGTTAATGGTATTTGGACTTTAGGAAACCGAATGGTGTACACACGGATTTCAGCTGTTATGATCTCTTGTAAGAAGATTCTTTCGTACTTTCCTGAAGTAGCAGCTTCAGGCACAGAACGGAAATGCAGAGAAGCCAGGCTACATTATCTTCATATCTGTTATTAGAAACACAAAACCAATCTTTCTCCCAACTTTACCAAAAAAGGTATCAAATGACAGATTTGGGGCCCTTCCGTTTTTCCCTTTCCCTTCATCTGCCATCACTTCAGCAGGTCCATGCCGAGCGGTGGAGGGGGGAAGGAGCAGCGTTATGAGGATGCTGCTTGTGGGTCCCTGGATGGAGCAGGGCTGAGCCCCTGCTCGCTACCTGCCCTCACCAGGGCACTCCCCTGGGCCATCTCTCACACGCAGGTTTGATGCGGCAATAGTATTCTCCATCTACAGAGCTCTCTTTCATCCAGACTGATGTCTATTCATACTTCGATACTGCAGTTCTCCACGTTTGGAGGCTCACTGAAAGACAAAGCCATTTGTGCTGGAAGCAGAGATTTGTTTCACATCCTGTCTCTTGTACACAAGTCATTATAATAAATGTTTGGTGGAAAATTTATGTATGAGCCATAAATAGGGTGATTTAGTCCCTGTTTTTATCAGCACAGACCAACACAGCGCTGAATTGTAAAACTGACCTGGTCCCAAAGAGAAGATCAGCTGTGCTTAATCATCCAGGGAACGGACCAGAACACGCCAAATAAAGGAAATGGAACGTAACGCCAAAATGTTTTAAGATGTAAAATGACACAACATTCAATGAACACTTGCCAACATCATCTCTAATTACTGCACTGATTAAGTAGTAAAGAATTTGGTCCCAAGGGGATTGCAGTTCTGAAGGAAATACGGTGCCATGTGTTACTGAATTTTTTCTTGCAAATCAGTATGGAAATCCTGCTTTCTGTGGTTGTCCTAACAAATTCTTTCTTTGCAAAACCCATGCTTCATTTATGAAGTGCAGAGGGAGTGTAGCTTGCCTGCTTCTGAAGATTCATGTCTTTATTGCCGTATATTCAGCTCGGCTTTTTAAAAAAATCCTTTTATGTCTCTAAAGAAAGCAGCACAGAAAGCATTGCGTATTTGCATACTGTAAGGGTTCCTCTCGTTGTTACTGAAGAACAAACAGAGAATAGGGGAGGGCTGGATAAAAGCATTGAGACCTTAACGCAGCATGGCAGTGGCCTTACAAACAGCCAGAGAAACTGCAATTAATGCAAGACCAGTTTAAAATCATAGTCCTAGGGGACACCTTAGAAGACCTTGTTTAGAAGTACTTCCATTTCTTTTTTTCATAATTCCTTTAAGCACAAGATCAAAATTTTTCCAGCTTAAAAAAAACCAACATAGCACAACAAAAAACCCCTGAGGTTGAATAACAAAAGTATTTGAATTTATTTTAATTTACAGGTTATGTTTAAACTTTTTATAACTCTGGATCAAATGTCCACTGTACAAGCAAAATATATATCTTTCACCATAGTACGCTCATGTTTATTGTGTTTTATTCTCTCAGCAGGTGTCCCTAGGTATATGCTGTCTTGTCGTCTTTTCATTCAGCAAAGAGGAAAAATCCTCATCCTCTTGTAGAGCTAGCGTAGGAGACAAAGAACACCATGGGAATAACTGTGGACCTCCTTGTCTCTTTTGTCCTGATTATTTTTTTTTCATCAGATCCACGTCTCTGTCTTCCTCCTACCCCTTGCTATACAGAGCTTCCAAACAACGTTATGGCATGTTCCACAAAGAAATATTAGCTCTCACAAAGGACTTTTATCAGTACATCAAAATGACACAATTATCCCCTTTTCAGTGGTGCAAAACCCAAGACTCAAACATCATCTGTACGGAGTATGACAGCAGGAAAACTCCGCTCTTCAGTTCCCAGGCTATGAATGCCATGCATATACATCAGAAATGAGGTAGTAAATCCAGGACATTTCTGTCTGCCATGCTCAAAGCGGTCAAGAGAGAGCAGAAGGAAGAAGAGGCACCAGTCCCTTACCCCTCAGGTTATACACTTTCTGTTTTCCAAAAAAAGTTAAAGAATCAGCCATAAACACCTAAAAACAAGACCATCTGATTTCAGGCATAACTTCTAGAGAGAAATACAGCACATTATTAAATGTGAGTGAGAAATGGCAACACAGGCAGCTCCTGGCTTTCAGCCGCACCCCAATAGCCTGGCCATGGTACATGGGAAAATGTCTTAGCTACGGGAAAAACAAAACTCTTGGTTTTAGCCTGACTATGGCAGTAAATTAAAACGCTTCCTCTTGCTTCTTAGTAGATGTGAGGTTTAGCTGGAAAGGCAACAGATGCTCTGAATTTCAGTGTTTAAAACGAGACATTGAGACTCTTCCTTTTTAGCCAAGTTGTTACAAGTATGGGAGAAGATGCTCTTTTTTTCCTCAGCAGTGAATAAGATGTTAAACTTAGTTTTCTAAGCTCATTTCATGAATCATTTATGATCAAGCACAAATCCTCACGAACTCACAAGCTTCCTGGTCAAAAGCACTGAACCAGCAAGAAGAATATTTAGGAAGATTTAATGAGAATGCCAAAACAGTTAAAAATATGACTGGAGGGATCATAAACAGTAAGTGAATTCATTGGACCAGAACACTTATCATTTGGTTCAGTCCCATTTGTACTATCAGCAATGTTGATAATAAAAGTGTTGCAGATTTTGCAAAGAACTTCAGATTCTCAAATTCTCTGTAGATTTTTTTTTTTATGCATCTGTAGTTGTTATTTCTGTGAAAGGCATCATGCCATCCTGCTGTACTTGTGACTCACTGAAAATCTTTTTTTGAGACTTGGCAGCATGATATTTTAAGTCAGTCACGCTGAGAAAAACACCCATTTAGGATAAAATAGATCAAGTTGTGTTTACGGTGACCAAAAATCTTCTAACAAATGTTGTCTCTACAAAAATCTGAGAAGATAACCAGATGTAGAGGGAAATAGATTAGCTGACCAGCAAATGTGTTGAACTAAGACCAAATATCTGGAAGGCACCAAAAGCAAAAGTCTCCATGTGGTTCTTTCCTGTCCCCTTTTATCTCCTCACTCAATTAGAAGGTGCACGTATTTCTCCGGCATCTGCTCCCATTCCTCATTATCTTGCTGGGGGAGGGGACAGATGGGAGAAAGAGGGGTCTAGGGAAGGATGTGCTAAGGGAAAAGGAAGATTAAAAGGCCTTAATAGTTGTAAAGGGAACAAGGAAGATGTACCTGCTTGTAAAATGGCCAGGTAAGGGTTAGCTTGTAATGAATAACTTCAACAGCATGGCCAGCTCCAAGAGGATGGTCAGCTGGGAGCCTTCAGCACCCCATGGCAAGTAAAGCTGCATCTCCAAGAAGAGATGTTCTTATTCTCCTTCCACCAAATCCTCTAGCACTGCCTCCATAACTCCCCAAACAGGTCTAGATCTTTTTTTTATTTATGACTACTACAATTGGATATAAACTTATGGGCAAATAATAGTGGTGACTCTCAGCTAATGACTTGGAAATGCGCACGTATCTCCACAGGCTTCAAATTCCTCAAGACCAGAATCTTCTAATACTCAAACTCTTCCACATCGGTCTAATGTCTTGACTACCCCAAACCAAAGCAGTGCTTTCTGGCAGCACTATAGCACGCTCCTAGAGGCACCAGTCAGCTGGAGACATTCTTCAGTTACCTGTCAGAAATATGACACAGGAGATCAGGAGGAGCAGGCTGCCATCTCTCTCTCCTTCCTCAGAGGAGACTGGGAAAAGCCATTCTGTCTCATTTTCGAATCCTGTAAAGTCTCCATGATGCTATCAAAACACAGGAACTACTGTGATCAGAGACCTCATCTACAACACTTTTGTACAAACTGAGTACATCCAAAACACAACGAGAAACTAATTAGTCTCTTTTACAGCTTAGCAGCTTTTTTTTTTTTTTTTTAAGCTTAGGTGTGTTGGAAAGAAATGAGTTAAAAATGAGTTAAAGAAATAACTATGTCCTAAAAATATCCAACATAAATGAGTAATTTTAAACCATCAGCTGATCCCGTTTTCTATTCAATCAGCTCTGGCTTTCTTTTTAACTAACTATATTAAAAGCAAAACAGGAGATTTTCATATTTAGACTTGTGCAGTTGTAAAAACAAAAGTCACGGGTTTTCTGAACTGTTCTAAACGGCATTTTTTTTTTACAGAAATGTGAGTAAACTTTTGTCTTTTTGAAAGAATAAAATCCATGTATTGCTTTGAAAAGGGCACCAAACGGCCCTGCGTTTAGGACAAACTCTTTTCACTGCAGTATCTGAGGTGATGCTGCTGGCCTGTGCTATGATGTCAAACATTGGCCTTTGTGGCATTGCTATTTCCCTTCTAGAAAAAAGTTTATATTTCTGGACCAGATTGCGCTGAATGAAATTTGCAGTCTCTGATGCCTGCTAGTGGGACATTTGTTACATGCCCTGTTTTGAATGTAGTAATACATATTTCAGTGTGGCACTGCTTCTTCAAAAGATTAAAAACCTCTTAGTCCTTTGAGACTTGTGTCAGCATCTGATTTCATGTGCAAGTAATCTTTAAATATTAATATGGGGCAAGGTCATGCTCTCTTTAACCCCCAAAATGGAGTTAGTAAATCATGATCTGGCAGTGAAAACATACAGGGCACATCAGTATTTGTTTAGGGCAAAATCTAAATTCAAATTAAACTAAATTGGCTACTGGTATTTTTATAATCACATATACGTAATACATTGCTTGTGAGCCAGGGGGAAGCATGGATATCCCATGAAGCTGTAGTTGAAAAATATTTTTTAGGAGGATATTAATAAAATCTCCCCAATCGACAGCAGAGAAAGTGGTATCTGAAATACCTGTTAGATAAATCTAAAGTGGAAATTCAGAAGCTCTTGGAGCAAATCTGTTGCTGTCAGATCTCTGTTGACTGCAGCAGAATGAGTCAGTTTACACCAGATGAGCAGGAGCCTTTTGGGCTCTTGTCGAAGCTGAACCACTGATTTATGGCATGACACTGGTAGTCTCTTTGACCTCTTTATATGCCATTCATCCTGCTAAGGAGCCAGGGAGGGGGGAACGCTGGAAACTAGATAATAGACCCAGGTAGACTTACCCTAGGCAAAATAAAACATTTCATAGTTAAATTTCCTGAGAGGAGCTGATGGGTTAGCCTTCTAATTCTAGACACATTGCCATTACATGTTATCCGGAGCACAGCTCCCAGTGCAGCTGAGGTTCATGCCACACATAACTAACCACATTTGTTTTGCTGCCAGGGGACCTCCCTTGCTGTGAAGATGGGGAATAGCTTTATCCTACAAAAGAGAGCCAGTTGAACTCTGCAAGGAGTCAGTATTGTGAGACCATGACCTTTCATATGAAATACTTAGAGGGCAACTGAGAGTTAGCAGAGTCTGGAGAGAGAAAGAGTCTTCACCTGAGCACTGGGAAATAAAGGGAGACAAATAATTTAAATTTAAAAATACAGCAAAAGTGCTTGTTAAATAGACAGTGAATGTGTGATTCTCATTTAGAATAGAGAACAGATTATTTTAGCTTTGGCATTGATGATTTGAACTACCAGACGGGCAAGATTTTCCTTACAGAACCATCAGAGACAAAAGGCAGTCATAAATAAACAGCTAAAGTAGCTCCACTTTGCTCTTTGCTTTGCTTCCTAAAGTTGCCAATTATTTCAAATTCTGTGTATAAATTTAGTGATGTGGGCTGTTACGTCTGTTGGGAGATGTGCTCAGGCTTTTAAATTAATTTCCTCTGGCCCTTTTACTTTAGTCTGAGCCCAAAAGTGGTTTATGGGCTTCATCTGTAGAGGTAATGGGTGTTTCTGGATCAGGTCGCGCAGGCTGCATTATGCCAGACACAAGTCAGTCACTTAGAAGCGTGCAGAACAGACTTGGAGAACCTGAGATGCAACAGCTCCACTTAGTCTCTAACCTTCGAGAGTGATTAAAACGTTGTTTAAATCAGCCTGTGTCACCATTCTGGGCAGGCTGCTCGGTTCAGTGAAGCCATTATG
>NW_010432676.1:0-835 GCF_000710305.1 Buceros rhinoceros silvestris | reverse complement strand
CATTAAACAGCTTGGTAGCTGTGGTTTCCAGGCTGGGGTCCATGGATGCTCGGGGATCTGTAGATTCATTCTGAAGGATCTGCAGAGGTAATGAGGAAAAGCATATTTTCAGTAAGCTTATGTTTGTTATGCAGGTGTCCACACCTCCACAGAAACCTTTCTTAAAAATCAACAAATAAAAATGTCTGATTTAAGGATTTGCTGTCATATATAACTATTTGACACTAATACTTTGCAGTTCCTTATTCACAGATAGATTTTTTTTTTTTCCAGCAGGTTCAGAAATTGCTTTGAAAGCACTTTCCCAACTCTCGCTAAGCAGCCCTCACCTGCTAAAAACTCACTGGAGTTATTTTGTACTGTTTAAAAATGTATGGAAACCAAATCCTTCTGGCATTGCCTCATAGAAATCAAACTCTGAACAACAAATAGCCTTACTCTGAGGAGGATGTGGGAGCAAAGAAACAAGCCAGTGGGCAACAAGGACACTGAGAAAGAAGCAGCAGATTCTCTGACAAAATACAAGACTGAGGAAAGAGAAAAAGGGGGAGGAAAAGGAGGACAGAAAAGAAGCAAATCTAGAAATCAGCCTGTAAGAGCAGAATTCCAGGCTGAGTCTCACTGCACCATTTCCTTTGGGCTAGAACACAGCAAGGTCACGGGCTACAAGCTTTGCAGAGAGGTGGTGGCAGGGATGTGGTGGCTGCAAGGGGGAGACTGGCACTCCCCAGTTCCCGGTCAGCTCTGCTGGAGCCCTACAGCTATGTGGCTCCTGGGGCAGGGACCAGTGTGCCTCCTGCAAAATGCCAGCCACATTACTGGCATCCCATAAATT
>NW_010432675.1:3599-3825 GCF_000710305.1 Buceros rhinoceros silvestris | reverse complement strand
ACAGTGTGGGATCTGCCCTGCCGTCCCCTACGCCCCCCTGCAACACGTGGGGCAAGGAAGCTCCCACTGCCCGCACAGCCCTGGCTGGGCGAGGACCAGTCCCACCAGTATCCAGCAGCTGCTAGCACCACCCTCAGCCAGCGCTGGGCCACAGAAAGGCCCGTGTGGGTGAGGGGAAGAGGCCAGTAGCTGCTCTGGTCTGGAGCTCCCGCGGGGGCCGATGGGG
>NW_010432675.1:2975-3344 GCF_000710305.1 Buceros rhinoceros silvestris | reverse complement strand
TGAGGATCACAGTCTCGCCTGGCGTGGAGGGCGCCGAGACCAGGAACGTGACCCAAGGGCAAAGGGAGGGACACCCCAGCTCCTGCAGCTCTCACACCTCAGCCAGATGCTCTGGTTGGTCCCATCTGCAGCAGAAGCAGCTTGAGCCGCCTCCGCGCTGCTGGGGATGGACACGGGGAGGAGGCGAGGGGCAGCGGGTGGCTGGGGCAGGGCCTGGCTCCAGGCAGTGGAAATCGCTGCGGTCAGTGCTGCCGGAGCAGCTATGTCAGAAACGCCGGCGGCGTCTCAGCCATTTCCCCTGCGAGCAGCCGGCTGGGACTTGCCGGCAGAGCAAATTCCTCTGGCGAGGCCAGGGCAGCCTGAAAGGGG
>NW_010432675.1:2412-2810 GCF_000710305.1 Buceros rhinoceros silvestris | reverse complement strand
CGGTTCGCCGGGCGGGAGGAGCACGGGGGGAGCAGCGGCTCAGGGCCGCCCTTCGCCACAGCACCCCAAGGCACTGAGGTCTTTTCATCTCGAAAAATAAGCAGCAGAGGCGAGGACTCAGGAGCTCCGTCATGGGCAGGGCCTGGCTCGACAGACACATTCCTGCCGCCGGACAGAGCCCCAACAGGCAGACAGGCCACAGAGCTGCCCTCTCCCGCAGCTCTGGCAGGGCCGGAGCGGAGTAGGGGCTCTTCCAGGAACAGCTGGAGCTGCTCCTTCCCAGAAGGGCCGGCTGGGCTCTCAGCCACCAGCTGCAGAGCATGGGGAGGGCCCCAGCTGTCCCCGGGGGCCAGGCTGCATGCGTGGGAGAGCCGCGCTTCAGCATGGACACACATGGC
>NW_010432675.1:1188-1984 GCF_000710305.1 Buceros rhinoceros silvestris | reverse complement strand
GCCTCCGGGGGCTACCAGGTCACACCAGGGAGACCGGCCCCGGCACAGCCTGGCCCAGGGCAGCTCCAGAGGCGGTGGCCTCATGGGCCATGGCTCAGCAGGTGCCCGGATCACAGGCTGTGCAGGCACCAAGTGGGTGTCAGGACACCTCCAACACTACGGAGCCCATGAGGAGCCACTGTGCTCCTCCCCAGTGGGGCACTCGTGTGAAGGCCAGCAGCAGGGGTAGGGTCCCACATGGCCCGGCTGCTGTGGGCAGGAGGCCACATGGCACTTGGGGGGCCCTAGAAAAGTGCTTTATTAAGTACAGAGGGGAATGGCTGTGCCACGAGTCCACCCGGGCACCGGGCTGGGCCCCTCTGCCTGGCCCCTTCCAGTCTCCCACAAGCTCAGTCTCTCCCTGACCAGCACAGACACGGCTCAGTCCT
Organism: Buceros rhinoceros silvestris; assembly: GCF_000710305.1. Taxonomy (NCBI): domain Eukaryota; kingdom Metazoa; phylum Chordata; class Aves; order Bucerotiformes; family Bucerotidae; genus Buceros; species Buceros rhinoceros. The sequence continues at coordinate 1,556 of NW_010432675.1, read as the reverse complement.
GCATCATCATCTCTTGGCCAGCACCGCGCGGCCCGTGCCTGCTGCAGCACCGCTACTCCGTCACCTCCGGGACAACGCTCACCAGCAACGTGTCGTAGCCACGCCGCACCAGCAAGGCCAGGCTCTGCTGTGTCCGCACGGCCTCGTAGACGTCCTCTGCACGGCGTGATGCCTGCCCGTTGATCTCCACCACGATGTCACCAGCCTTCAGCCCTGCCCTGAGGGGAGAACGGCGACAGAAGTGCATGGTGGGCGAAGCCAGACGCTCAGGTTCATCTCCCCAGCAGGAAGGAGAGCCAGGCACTACATGAGGCTCAGGCTGCTGCACCAGACATTATAGCATCCCAGACTGGGGGAACTGGCCGGGG
>NW_010432675.1:401-785 GCF_000710305.1 Buceros rhinoceros silvestris | reverse complement strand
CCCCCTCCGCATCCTGGTAGCCGCTGCTGGACTTTCTCTAGTAGTTCCTTGTCTCTCTTGAGCTGGGGAGCCCAGCACTGGACCCAGGACTCTGGATGTGGCCTCAGGGGGGCGGAGCAGAGGGACAGCAGAACCTCCCTGACCTGCTGCCACGCTCTTCTTTGTGCACTCCAAAAGAACCACGTTCCTCCAGCCACACAGGTACTGTGGCCAGCAGGACACCAAGCCTGGGCAAGGGTCACCAGCTGGTTTCCGCTGCAGGCCAAGGGGCCCTAGCCCTGCTGCTCTCAAGTGGAACACCCAGAGCCAAACCCATCCCACCCACCCGGCTGCTCTCTCCCAACACGCCCACAGCCCCGGCAGCACTCACTGATGTGCAGGGGA
>NW_010432675.1:0-230 GCF_000710305.1 Buceros rhinoceros silvestris | reverse complement strand
ACGCCGTAGGAGATGTCGGGAAAGCTGGGGTCACGCAGCTTCAGCTCAGCCAGGATGCTGCGGAATGAAAATCAGCACCAGGTAAAGAGCTGGGAGGCAGAGCAGGGCTCCCAGCCCACCGTGGGCTTGGAGAGCACGGCACAGAACCTCTCCTCCCGTGTCCCTGCACGCACTAGGCACAAGCAACCAGCTGCAAACCCCAGGGGCACCCAGACACCCAGACACCACCA
>NW_010432674.1:0-889 GCF_000710305.1 Buceros rhinoceros silvestris | reverse complement strand
AGGGCACACCTCTCCAGATGAACTCATAAACGGGGGCATGTTGAGAGACTCAACAACATTTTGTTTTCCCCTCTACTTTATCTACTCTTTTCTCTATCTTGTCCATGCTGCGGTGTTTTCAAACATGCCAAGCAGGACTTTTGAATCTCACGCCCCGGGACTGGAAACTTTTATCGAGGAGAGAAAGCAATGTCCATGGCTACCTGCGATTTTCCTGAAGCAGTAAAAGACTCCTTCTGCAAAACAGGTAGAACCTTTTTCCGTTTCTGCCGATTCCCGGTGGGGGTGGTGTTTGAACTCTTTTGCCACGACCAGGAATCAACCCAGCTACCGGCCCTTACTTTCTGCACAGCGAAGCAGGCATCGACGCGGCAGGGAATTTGCAGAGATTCCCTTGGGACGCCCCCAGCCCACAGCGCAGATGTGCGGGGGAATCTGGGAAGACCTACCCTTGGCAAAGGAAAGTTCTCTTCAGCCGCTCCAGAGGAAAAAGGACTGTTTTATTCGCATGAAAGGTTTGATTCAGGAGAAAGTTCTTAGATTGAGAACTTTTTGTCAGGTGAACGCACTGGACATTCTTCCTGCCCACGCCCCCCCACCCCTGGCGTGGTGAACCATTGTGAGGGAGAAGTCTGTTTGTAAGTAGGGATATGGTTTCGATCGGGAGATTTCATGTGTAACTGTATTACTTATTAATCTCTCCCTCTATCTCTCTCTCTCTCTTTTCCAGTCCTGTTTGACTTTGAAAATGATTTTGCTTTGGGGGCATTTTACTATTAGACCTTTTCTGTTTTCATCTCTTTCGTATATGGTCTGTGTGTGTTATCTTTTCCTTTCCCCGAATAAAGCCTTAACGAGCTGATAAGCTGCTAACGAGCATCAAAAGTTT
>NW_010432673.1:0-1894 GCF_000710305.1 Buceros rhinoceros silvestris | reverse complement strand
CCCCTGTCCCACCCCGCGGGGTCCATTGCACATCGTTGTCTCTGTTCCTTTGGGGGGGGGCTGGATCCTGGAGGAGAGGAGACCGCCCCACCCCATGTCACCTGCGGGGTGGGGACACTGTCACCTCAACCAGCCCCTGGCCCCCACCGGCTCCTCTGCACCCCACCCCAGCTCGGCACTGAAGTGTCTTTCGGGGGGTCCTCGCTGGTGGGCGCTGCCAACCCCCCAGTGACCTCCAGCCTGTTGACAAGGGACACGTGGGTGACATCGGGCGGGCGTGGTCGTACGGGGACACGTGCCACACCCTCAGGGTGCTCATGGTCAATGGTTGTAGGGGGACAGGTGCCACGTCACGGAGGTGTCCGTGGTCATAGGGGGACAGGTGCCACGTCATGGAGGTGTCGGTGGTCATAAGGGGACAGGTGGCACGTCACGGAGGTGTCCGTGGTCGTAGGGGGACAGGTAGCACGTCACAGAGGTGCCCGTGGTCGTAGGAGGACAGGTGCCACGTCATGGAGGTGTCAGTGGTCATAGGGGGACAGGTGCCATGTCACGGAGGTGCCCGTGGTCGTAGGAGGACAGGTGCCACGTCACGGAGGTGTCGGTGGTCATAGGGGCACAGGTGCCACGTCATGGAGGTGTCCGTGGTCGTAGGGGGACAGGTGGCACGTCACGGAGGTGCCCGTGGTCGTAGGAGGACAGGTGCCACGTCATGGAGGTGTCCATGGTCGTAGGGGGACAGGTGGCACGTCACAGAGGTGTCTGTGGTTGTAGGAGGACAGGTGCCACGTCATGGAGGTGTCCATGGTCGTAGGGGGACAGGTGGCACGTCACAGAGGTGTCTGTGGTCGTAGGGGGACAGGTGACATGTCATGGAGATGTCCATGGTCGTATCGGGACACGTCCCGTGTCATGGAGGTGCCTGTGGTTGTCTGGGGACACGTGCCACACCATCCAGGTGTCCGTGGTTGCGTGGGGACATGTGGCAGGTTGTGGAGGTGCCCGTGGTTGTATGGGGACACGTGCCACATCGTGGAGGTGTCTGTCCGTGGTCATGTGGGGACATGCGCCATGTCATGAAGGTGTCCGTGGACGTACAGGGCCATATGTCTTGCCATGAAGGTGTCCTTGGTCATACGGGGACGCATCCTATGTCATGGAGCTCGTGCCATGTCGTGGAAGAGTCAGTGGTTGTATGGGGACAAGTGCCACCCATGGGATGAGTGTCACGGAGGTGTCTAGGTGTTGCATGGGGACATGTGCCACATCGAAGACGTGTGTGTGGCCTTATGGGGACATGTGACACGCCATCAAGGTGTCCGTGGTTTTATGGGGACGCATGCCACACCATGGTTGTAGGGGGCCACATGCCACGTCGTGGAGATGTCTGTGGTTGTACGGGGACAGGTGCCACGCCCTGGAGGTGCCCATGGTCACGTGGGGACAGGTGCCACATCGTCGAGGTGCTCACAGTCAGACAGGGACGAAGCCTTCACCACAATGACGTCCCCGAGGACCAGGCTTCTGGGACGTGGCCCTTGACCTTTCTGTCAACCTTCAGCGATGCCACCGGTCCGAGCATCCCCTTGGTGGCATTGCTGAGGGCCACGTGCCGGGAGCGGATGTGTTATCTCCGGTGGCTTTACAGTGGGGCAGAGCTCAGTGGCACCGTGGCACTGGCAGGGGACAGGGGTGTCCCCAGGGTTGTCCCATGGCGGGTGGCCGTGCTACGGCGGTGACGATGCCAGCCACGGCGTCCCACCCCATCCAGGGGGCCTGGCAGGGACCTCGGTGTGGTCCTGCACTGTGGTCCTTCAGTGTCACCCAACGGGTCTCAATGGCAGGGAGGTGACAAGCTGGTGGCTTTGCCACCATCCCTTTTTTTTTTAATTTT
>NW_010432672.1:32130-33249 GCF_000710305.1 Buceros rhinoceros silvestris | reverse complement strand
GGTCATCACACTTGCAGGGAATAATTCCCATATTTCCAGAACACAAAACCGGGAAGTTTCAGCCCAAGCCGGGACACCCAGCTATCTGCCTAAACACCACACTCTTTTTTTCCCAGCCCCCAGACAGGGTAAGCAGAAATCACTTTTTGGAGTAAGAGCACAAAAGGACAAGCAGTCCCCACACCCACACTCAGCCAAGCATCCCTGTCCAGCTGGAGGCTGCCTCCTGCTGATCCCCAGGAGCTGATGCTTCCTGGAAGCACCTTATTCCTACGATGACCATTTTTAGCTGAGTGACCAGAAGGTGTTTTAGCTCTGAAACCACCTGCCAGACTCAGTATTTGTATTTATATCCACACCTTCACCTGCTGCAGCTATTTCCAACTCCTCAGCAACTGCCACATGAAGTGGCTTTAAAACAACTGCCCCTCTTGACACCTCTAACCAAGGTTCCTCTGCTGTGAGAGCAGCCAGCTGTCCCAGTTTGAGCTAAGCTTCCTGGTTTGAGCTGAAACTTCCCTGTTTTGGATAACAGACAAATAGAATTATTCCATGCAAATACGATAATTCCGTATTTAATTGGTTCAGAGAGTCAGGTGCAATGTTACATGTTAAGGTTATAAAACCCAGCAGCCGAAGGGAGTGTCCTCTCTCGGACTTCCGGACTCCATGAAGGGAGCACCTCCCCCAGGTTGCTGGCTGCCAAAACCAGGCCTGCTAGGCCCGACCAGCCGAAAGCCTGAGGGACTGCACCCCCCTCCCCAGATCGCTCCTCGAGCTCCCGGGCAGCAGAACACAGGGAGCCGAGTCCTCCCACGAACCGACCTGCCGACCGGCCAGCCCGACAGCAGCCTGAGACAAGCCGAGGCCTAGTCCCCAGATGGCCTGCTGAAGAGTACAGGCTCGAACTTTCTGAACCGGTTTGCCGTCCCGTCTGGAAATCAGGTGAGGATATTGGAACTCCCTGAACCCTGTGTTGTGCCAAGAGGTTTTTTTTTTCCCCTCTGCTTGAAATCAGCTGCCCACCAGCACTGGCCACACCACCCCCCCATCCCAGCACGAGAGGAATCCAACTAGGCCAGAGCGAACCAAGGCTTTTGCAATCTTATCTCATCACTT
>NW_010432672.1:24745-32028 GCF_000710305.1 Buceros rhinoceros silvestris | reverse complement strand
AACCTTGAAAAAAGAACAGTCTGTGTAAACCTTCACTACTTTTCCTTTCCCTTTTGGTTTGTAACTATATACATATATATAATATAGTCATGTGGATTTATTGTTTATTAAAAGTTTGTTTCAGCTTTTGCAAACACAGACCAAGGTGTGAATTTCTTCCTTCCCCTTTAAACCCCTTCTGTCTCCAACAAGACAAAAAGGGGGTCCATCAAGGGAATTCAAGGAATTGTTTTACCTTGGTCCCTTGACCCTTAACACCAGCCTTCCTAAGAGAACTTAAGAGTCCACACACAGATTTCTCCCAGCTACATAACTCTAGAATCTTCCTTAAAACCTGAAGAAAGCACAGGAACAACTCAGAGTGATGGGCCAACAGCTTTGTTCTTACCTTAGACCTCCTGGCAGCAGGCTGGAGCTCCTTGCTCCGCTGTAGCATATCACACAGTCCAATCAAAACTGCCTTCCTTAAGAGGGTACAGCAACACCTGCCCCAAGCCTGCCTCCCTCCAGCACACAAGTAACAACCCCCTTTCCAAACACCACCTCCCAGGTGCCCTGGGTGGAGGTTCTTTTATCCTTGAGCAACACCCACCTGGTTATTGGGAACAGCTGACATCACCCTGCTTTAATTTGCTGCTAATCTCAGAAGCAGAACTTCTTTCATTAGAGTTTCCAGAACGAGCTTTAGCTGCGTGTTCCTTATTGTTCACCTGCCCTTACCCAGCATTTGTTATTACGTACAGCTCAGCTACTCAAAGCCAGTTTAATTTACCTGCAGATCATATTACCTAGCCCACGTTTTCAGATTTATATCTCAAATGGTTTCTTCTTGCATTGCATGATTATCTGAATGGAGCATGCTGCTGTGATGGATGGACCTCAAACAGTTGCTGCTCCCGTTGAATAAGAGAATCACCAAAATGCAGGGTGGTTTTCTTTCACTTCTATGCAATTGCACAAATCCACAGAAGTCTACAAATCTTGGCTGGCAATATCAGATCCACGTCTGATTTACTCAAATACTCTAAGTCAGCTGCTGAAGAAGGTATTTTTCTCTTTGACTACAGATAGAGGAGGCCCAGCCTTCCAATACAAGCAGCATGAACAGCTCTCACAGAAGGGAACAGAGCCATGATATTAAACTTATTATATTTGCCTTTTTCCTACATTTTTGCAAGATTCAGGGGAGTGTGTCAGTTCAATTTGGGCATTTTTTTTTTAGAGAATGGAAGGTAGAACTGCAAACTATTTCCTTATTCTATCAGTTGTGATGTTATTTAAGCTCTCCCACCCTCATTCTCACTGCATGACTTTCATCCCATTGAAATCCTGCCTGTATTATAACTGAATTTCATAACAATTACTGTAACTGCATTATATTGAACCGAGCTGTTCAGATATGAATTGTGTGCACCCGTGTCAGTGCCTGCAGCAGGAACTGAAGGGCTTCTTGTGATGTTGGCGAGCTTCAGGGCTGGCCTTCAAGGGCACCAGTTTGCAGGTTTTAGAGAGAGAAATTCAGCCGAGCACAGACTTCAGCCACACTGAATGTCACTGCAGAGGCCCTGATTAAGCAGCTTGTTAGCTCAGAGCTGTTTCAGAGAGGTGTAAGCTGCCAGGTAAGAGTGGTGATGTCAGTCCGGGTGAAGCAGGCACCGGAGGGGAAGGAAGCCCAGTTCAAAAGCCAGCCCTGCCAATGCCCTGCAGAGCGATCTGAGGGCATCCCCTTGCCTCCTCTTTGCCTTTCCTGTGTTACTCACCACAGCTCAAGCTCCTGCCGTCAGCAGCTCCCCCCTACAGTGTATTTACATGGGCTCAGCACTCCAGGAACCCCAGTTTTACTCAGGACCACTGATGTTCAGCTAATACACGTTAAATACTGCATTCTATTTGGAGGAAACTCACCCTGCTACAGCAGCGGGCAGAAGCTGCTGCCACCAGCCTGTGCCACCAGTTTTACATTTGAGAGGGTTCCCCAGCCTCAGGCCTTTGCTTCAAAAGCAGCTTCCCTGCAAAGCACCCGTTTCTACCTCTGCCTACCTGGAGAGTGGAGGGTGGGCCCCCAGGCAGCCCTGTCCAAGCCATACCCACAGAGAGGACATCACCCAGAAGCTGGACGTGTGACCACTCTCTCCAGAAGGTTTGCTTTGGTCCTTTGCAAACAAGTGCATCTGTGATCCGCCAAGTACGATACAGCTACCGCTGGTACCACTCCCTGCAGTGGTCATAGAGCAGCACAGCTCCACAGAATGTTTTCTCCGTAATTAATTTTCTGTAAATATGACTGTGATGGTGAGATACGTACACACACACTTATAAAAGTACATTTTTATGCACCATTTCAGGGAAACAGCGTAATTAACACAACAAAGCCCACATCTGAAAATCTTGCGCAGCGTTGTGCTAAGAAAAGCCATCCAGCACGGGGCTGCCATGTACCTCCTGATGGCAGAGAGGTCTGGCTGCTCTGCTGCAGTTACAGCTAAGTGGCTTCTATGATTTCCTGTCACCCAAAGGACGAGGATGAAATTAAATAACAGATTATAGTTGGTATTGCAAACCACTGAAAGATACCCCGCCAATCACGGCAATGCACGCTCCATCATTCTCAAATGCCTCTTTTCTGTCTCAAAAGAGCCATCACCTTCCCCCACGGAGCCTCCATACACAAATCAGACCAGGAGAAGAAATAATCCTGGGAAAAGGCTCGAGGAGATGAAGACAGAGAGTGAAGAACTTCAGTTCAGAACCAAGGTGGAGAGAAGTGTGTGTGTAAGGGAACAAAATCTAGTTAAGTGCAAGTTTTCTAGGGTTTATTCGGCCATATCCCCCAGAGGAGGAGCTTCTACATGAGTTCATCCTTCACACAACTCTGGCAGAGATTTCAAAGCATTCTCGAGGAAAGGGCAACCAGGTGCTAAGAGCAGCTTTCTGTTCGTGTTACAGATGGGGAAGAAGATGAGGGAATTTAGCTGGAGGGACAAAGAGCCCTCGGAGATTCCTCTGAGCAGGATTTTGCTTCATCTATGCTTCACAAATGGAAGAAGCTCTTCCATAAAGCTGGAGTTCTCAGCTGTCCGTGACACATCCCGAGCTGGCTGGCTGGCTGCTTAGCTGCTGCCTGGTTGTCTGTGCTAAGTGGAGAATGCCAGGAATTGTCTGTGCTTCAATGTCACCGTGGCATCTTCACAACAGCATCTCAAACTACATCTTGGATTAATGATTTGTAACAAGTTTTTATCTACCAATAGATCCATACTGCAGAAATTGAAGTTTTTATGTGTTTTAATTTTCATCCTTCTTTATAGAAGGGACAAAACAATAATGAAAAATTGGAAAAACTGATTGAAAAAGAGAGAAGCTGTCCTGAAAAGTTAGCAGAGGATTTAAGAATTATCAGAAAAAGTTGCTCTTGCACTCAATGCACAGAGCAGAATAAAGACTGCCTGATTTTCACGTTGCTTCTATAATTTTGCTCAGCGTGATGCAAACAAGGGTAAAAATAAGGCCCTAAATAGTATTTCTCATGATTCTAGGGGATAGGAACCAATTCTGATGCCTCCTGTGAGGCCAAACCTGCTGAACCACCTTCCCTCTGGGATCTGCAACCTTCACACCACCTGGCTTTGGGTGGGACAAGGCGCTGTTGGTGACATGGCTCTGAAGCAGCCCATTTTAAGGAGTCATCTCAAAAGGGATGGCAGGACTCACTAACTGTGAGTTAAGCTGTGGCTAATCAACCACGATAACAAAAAGCCAGCCAGTTTTTGGCTGCTTTGTAATAGCTTGTAAGAACCTTTAAAATACCAGATTTCAGAGTCCCGTGATTATACACAAGTCACAGCACAGCCAAGAAACTAAATTTACAGTTCTTGTGGCTATAAAAAAGGTTGGAGGGAACCTAAACACATCCTAAAGACTCAAAAAACCAAAAGACAATGACACGCATTTGATTGAAAAGCTGGGTGTATCACAAATGACAGGTACGCCTGTACTTCGAGAGGTGTGTTAGGGACAGTTTCTGCTGTATAATTAGGAACCAACCGTGAGCTCGCTGGAATGTGCTTAGGAGCGGAATTCACCATGGAGCAAGCACTCCTGCAGGGATGGAGTATTTGCTTTAATAAGATTCTCTCCTTGTGGTGTCCTCTGGGACACCATCCTTCTGTCTGATGAAGCACTTAAATGCTTAAGTTCTGCTGAAGTTTACAGCTTCTCTAGGCAATTCCAATCTGAGAAAGGAAGGAAAAGAGACACGAAGGCGCTCACAATGCGGCTCTGTAGCACTGGCCCGTGGTTCACTGCACTGCTCCCAGAGGAGGGTCGGGACTTGTCTCTTGAGATTACACAAAGTAAAAGGTGGCTGGGGACCTTTCTACTCTATCCTGTGTTAAAAGTGTGTTTAAAATTACTGCTATGAATAATGTCTGAGGTTCTCCACCTTCCTCTTTGCCACTGCACGCTGGAGCCGCCTCCCTTTCACCCCAAGGACAGCACTGCTGTACCAAACCTGCACGCCAGCCCCCCTGTCCTGACTACAGCGGATACAGACACACCCACCCCTGCAAACTTCGGCCTTAGTTGCTTTGGTAGGGCACATTGTACAGTGGCGACACCCCAAAATTCAGCAAAATACTCAGCTGACGCTGAGTTTCATGCTGCCTTGCCCAGTAACTGTGTTCAGGTTAATGAAAGGTGGCTGCAGTCACGTCAGGTTACCAGCTTGGTGGTTATCTGTCCGTGGAAGTGGGATCTGGGCAATGGTACAGACATCCCAAAGTCTGGAATGACAGCCAGAACCTCGACAAGGTCTGAAGAGGAAGATCTTATCTTTGACTGATCCAGGAGGGACAAAAAACCAATGTGGCTTTGCAGGGGGCAGAGCCAGCAGGCTGGTTTCCCTTGACGCTGTCTGTGATTCAGTGTGACTGCAGGGATGTACTCGTCATCTGGACCCTTGCTGGTAGCAGGGTGTTTGGAAAGGCTGCCTGCTCCTCCACAACTGCTCCTGGCTTTACGCTTCCCTTGGAGAAGCACCGGAGCTGGAAGAGAAGCGGGTTCTCTGAGCAAAGCTCCGACAGCTCCACGCTGCTGGTGTCATTGTAGAGACTCTGCTCAGGATGAGATCGTGTTATCTGGGAAAATGCTGCTCACCCCGGTCACACCTCCCTGCCTTCAGAGCTCTGCTGCTTCTTTGCAAGTTTCTATTTGTCCTAAGCTTCCAAAGAACTTTCCCAAAGCCTCAGAATTCTGACAGTCCCCCCTCAGCCCAGGGAAGTGGATGTTCAATAAAAATGGTACCAAGCAGACTTTTCACTAGAAACGACAAGCTACCAGTCTCTTCATGCTGATCCAGCTGTGGTGATCCCACAGGTCCTGGCGTAATGACAAGTATTTTGTTCATTGATCTCTGTATTACATTCATTTTACTGAGCATTAAAGGATTGATACTGGAAAACCAACACACAATAGGACAGTCTGTGTCAAAACACTCAGTTAGTTTTGATGTTCTTGGTAATGTTTTACTGAATTTTGGGTATCTGGGATTTCTGAAATATTGCTGTGAGAACAGTTTTCCTTGATTCTGCTCCTGTGTGTTGGTGGTTCACTGTTTAACAGCTCCCACACTGTATGAACACAGAAAAGGAGGGAGAGAAAAGTTCCCTGATCAACTACAGACAAAACATCGTCAGATTTAGGGGCAAGAGGTTGGAACTTGAAGGACTTTGCACATACGGTTTGAAACAAATCTACAGAATGAGCAGCTCTGCTGGTTTTCTGGATGTCCAACATAGCCGCTGAAAGAGGGAATGTGCAGAGGTCACATCACGCAGGGCCCAGCAGACCCGGTATCTGGAGGTCCACGAGCCAGCTTGCACAGCTACACGAATTCTTTAGATCCTTTTATCTTCCAGGGAATATCTGAAACGGCAAATTTATGATCCAAAGTTTGCAAGCCTTTTGACAGCCCATGGACTGTCAGCATGGGAATGAGCTTGCAACAACACCAGCAGTGGCAGAGAAGGTTCCTCTGCTGGTTTTAGCCCCCGCTGCTCTCTGCAGAGGTCAGTATGCTCCTTCCTCAATGTCTACACTTCTTTGCTCACCAGCTGCCGCAATGCATGGACATAGAAAAGGCAGGAGATAAAGGTTCATTGATTAATCATAGGGAATGAGGAGAGGAAAACCTACCCAAGGTTTAGTGAAGAAAGATACTCACTGCTGCTGATCTTTGGCATGCAGAAGTGATCAGGTGTGAAATGTTTGAACTTGTGCAAAAAAAGTCTTTGCAGTGGTGCCCACCTCACTCGACTGTCCTGGCAGAGCTGCTGGTACCGTGTCCTCCTCAGAGACACACAGCTATTGCAGCCAGCCTGGGGAAACCCCTGCTGACTGCTGGCACCCTGAAACTCAACGACTTCCGCCCAGCTCACTTGCTGCTTCTCTTGCAGGAGTAAGACATCAAAAATGAAAGAGGATGTCACTGCTTAACAGTCTCCCAAGTCAAGCAAGGCTGACACGATATAAATACCTGGTCTTTATTTGCAAAGAAGCATGAATGAAACTGCTACAAAGGCAAGCTGAGGTAATATCCAGAGATACCCATCAAACGAGGGATGTGGAGCCAGACAAAAGTATCCAAACAACAGAGATCTCTTGCCTGAGGATAAAGCTCCATTTGCTTAGAAAAAGTGATGTAGGATATTTACCCCAGCTCTGACAGCTGCATGTTTGGCAGTGAGTGTGAGCCATCTGACAAGAGCAGCACGCGATAAAACCCTGGTTGCAGTAAAGGATAACACTCACAACGGAGTTCAGGCCGTTGTGATCACTTGTTTGAGCAGGGTTTCCTCTCTCCCCAAATGTTTTTTTTTCCATAAAGTGATTCTGCAAAGGCAAAATCATCAAATCACAGACTGATCTGAGTGGGAAAGAACCTTCAAACCAGCCCAACTCCCTGCAGGGAGCAGGGACATCTGCACCCGGAGCAGGGGGCTCAGAGTACCAAGGGCCAACCTGACCTGGGATGGGGCCAGGGATGGGGCTTCTCCCACCTCTCGGGGCAGCCTGGGCCAGGATCTCACCATCTTCACAGTAAAGAATTTCTTCCTTCTCTCTGGTCTGAATCTCCTTCGATCAGTGTAACCCATCACCCCTTGTCCTGTCCCCACAGCCCCTGTTGAACAGCCCCTCCCCAGCCTTCTGACAGCCCCTTGCAGCACTGACAGGCCACAGTGAGGACTCTTAGTCTCACACTGATACACAGTGACCAAAGCTCCAGT
>NW_010432672.1:6819-24496 GCF_000710305.1 Buceros rhinoceros silvestris | reverse complement strand
CTAAAGTCTCCCGGGAGCTGTCTCTGCTCCAGGATGAGCCCCCCCAGCTCTCTCCTGTCCTCAGGGGAGAGGGTTTCCAGCCTCCAAGACTTGTGTAAACCAAGGACAGCAGGGTCAAGCAGTCTCTGGACTGGAAGAGGTGAAGCCATACAGGGAGAAATTAAAGTCAATATATAATTCTGGAAGAACAAGAGGCCACTTTAGTCCTGGCGATAGCTGTGAAAACGCAGCAGAGCAGAGCTGCTGGTCTCCATGGGGCAGAAAGGGAGAAGAAAAATGAATAACACAAAGGTCTGCCCACCTAGCTTTATCACTTCTAACTCTGACACCTGGTCCCAGAAATAAATGGCAAGAGAGTGAGCGCTCTGGCTGCTCACAACACACCGTGGTACATAGAAGCCCTGATCTGTTTAAGGAGATGGTTTCTGCTGGGAGACAGACAGTGCCAGCCACATCTCGGCTACGGCTTTCTCGTTCGGTGGGGACGTTCATCCATCTACACATTCTAATCATGCACATAGAGGTACCTTCCTCAAACAGATCTGCCACCATCCAGAAGTGGGAAGATGTAAAAGTCTGCTGCTCTCTCACTCTCTTCTGGTCACAGCTGGGTCTCAAGTCCTCGCTGCCGAGGTGGGGCAGTTTCCAGGAACTGCTGACTAAGCAATGACATATTACCAGAAATTACTGTATTAAGGGAGGGGAGGGGAGGGCAGGCACCACAAAAGCTGCCTGTGCACCTTTTGTTACTGTTGTTGTTAATCAGAATACAAGTAAATTATTTCTTCCATCTGTGACTCCACAAATAAGTTCTCCCTGCTGCTACTTTCTCAACAGCTCCACTCATCAAGTCCCTTTGTTTTGCACATCACGCTGGCCATTTACGATGGAGTAAAATGGATTTGCCTTCCAGCAGTAATTTTTCTTTCATTTGATTTGGGTTTTAAATCCATTGAACACAAGAACTTTTGAAACTTCATGATGCCTGAATGCTTAGAGCACTCATTAAACATTTACTGTGTGAGTGGGGGGGGGCACACAAAACCACAAACAAAACCCCAGATGAAGTATAAAACAGGGGAAGCAGAGTTCAAGGTAAACTTCATTCAGGGGCAGATTTCCTCCTCTGCCCAAGGATGAGGGAACACTTGCTCTTCCATATTCAGCCGTTGCTGGGACCTGGCAAGCTGCAACAGCACTACGGGGCTGTTTTGAATTGCTGCCCTGGTACAAAGGTATCTGCGGTGATCTGAAAGCATATGGAATAAAACGGATACAGGACACTCCCCGGTTTCAAAGAGCCTCTGTCTTCCTCTGGCACACCACTGCCTCGCTCCACCTCAGGGCAAGACGGGCTTGCGCCTCTGCCTGCTCTGTACTGGAGCAGGAGCGGCTGCACAACATCCAGGCACAGCACTATGGACAACCCCATGTGGAACATAGCTCCCTGTATTTGCAAGGGTTGAAATCATTTCACAGCATCCTGAATGGCAGGTTATGGCTCATCATCCATCAAAATCATGGGTAAGGATGAACAAGGTTGAAGATGGGTGATTTAATAACAAACAAACAGACAAAGCTCCCCGCTCTTACAGAGCATGGATATTATTTCATTTTCTATTTACTGTCAGGATCTCCATGATAAATAGTCCTTCAGAACTTTGATTCTCACACGTTAGAGTTATTAAACTTAATTGTGTTTTCCCCCATGTTTTATTAGGGCAGGGATGAATTTTCATGATTCATAATTTGTTATAATCTCATTGTTTTGCTCTTTATCTCAGCAGCTATAACATTAACCTAGGTCAATAATTCTGTCAAGTGGGAGTGATGATACTTGAAACAGGGAATTTAAAGGATGGGAACTACACCTTATCACAAAGATGCAAAAATGAAAATCTTGGATAATCACTGGATGAATGTGTTGAGGGCAGCTGGGTCCATACAGCCAGGGAATCTTTGCCTCCTGCACCCTTACATTAGGCTTATACAATGCAACGCCCTTGTCTATTAGCCTTTGGCTTGGTTATGACTCAACACTATGAGCGCTTTCCTCCCACTTCTGGTTCCCATCTAACAGAATGTGATGAAATATCTTAAGAAATATCCTGAAATATCACTGGCTCTTGGGAGAATTTCAGGGCCCATCTGCAACCGAGGGAAACCTCAAACAATTGCATCCTGAGATGTGGTGCGTGGATTCAGGCATCACAAGACCCAGAAGTTTTGTCACATTAGATCTTTTAGTTTGACCCTGCCATGATTTACACTTGTTTCTCTCTAGAGGCTGAGCTTCCTGGCCAGAGGTATCATCACGGGCATCGGTGCGCCACAGAAAATCCAGGTGTGAAGACTGGTCTTTACGGAAAGGCACATCTGTGGAAGCCATGCTACCCAAAGATAAATATTCCACCGAGGGTGGAAGGTAGACATTTTCTTTCGGGATTTGATGCTAATCCTTATGCTCTGTCAAAGAACAAGTCTCCAGGGAAGTCCTCAGAGTAATCGTTCATATGACACTTGCCCACGTTAGAACTGAATCCCCTGAGATTCACTGTATGTGAATCAGCTGCCACAAAACCCTGGGTCTCACAGAGCGGATGAAATAGGGATGTCAGCGAGCCTGGAGCCCTCTCCCTGTGCTGAGGAGAGCTATAATGTATTCTAGGGAGACCATATCCCCGGGTCCAGAATTACACAGAACTGTATAATGAATAAACCATTCATTTCCTATTGTGTTACTGGGACTGTAATCTCTAGAAATCCAAAATTACCAGGAAAAGGATATAATATTCAACAGTAGCATAACAGCAAACTATCCCCCAAAGCACAGTGTTCAGCTTATGACATAGTTTCAAGAGCCCTCTTCTCTGGGAAAAATGTTCCTTCGGTCCCCTAGTAATTTGTTAAATTGAGTCTTTTAAAGCTCTGAATTCCCAGACCACAAGATAAGAATATGCACTGCCTTCAGCATTTCGGGTCACATTACCGAGCTCTTCTCTGCAGTCACAAGAACTGGATATTGAAAAAAAATCATTGCTGAGCACATGCACATATATTTCTGCCTCTCTATTTCCTTCTCATTCCTCTCATTTTATTGTCTCTACAAACGCTGACAGCAGTTTCATGCCATCTCTCATATTTGACCAAACCTCTCCTCAGGAGACTTGGGCTGGTTGTGTCCTCGTGGGTACTGTCCTACCCTTCCCAGTATAGGCTGTGGTGGAATTCGCATCCACGGTGTGTGCCGCTCTCCGGTGTGCCCTTCCCCACCCCACCCCTACCATGTTTTCAGTACAATCAGTCAGTCTCACACCTCCATTCATGTCCTGTTCTCTTTCCCATCTCTTTAGGCAGCAGGGATGGGGAGGGGAGGAATCAATCCACTTATACATATGTATATCACTTCTGCACAACTTGTGTCAAGGGTTAGGGCCGGCCCAGCCACTAGATGGATGACAGATGGTCTCTATGAACCCCCTTCCTTCCCAAAGGGGAAGAGAAAGGGAGTAAGGGAGAGAGACTTATGGATTGGAAGAAAACTAAAAATGCTTGAATGAAAACAGTAACGATAACATGAAGCAGATACAAATATATAAAAAACCAATACCAAACCCAACCCCCCTGATGGCACCACGTCACTGTCACCACTGATGTTGTGGGCAGACACCAGGGAAGGCCCAGGATGGACTCAGTGGCAGATGAGAAACAGATTTAGGAGCTGGATTTTGGAACTGGACTCTGGATTAGGATCAAAGGCAGACGGACAGAGTCCTCCTCAGACACCAGCCATTGAAGAAGAGAGATTGACCCTTGTGACCCCTCAGCTTTACACCAACCATGACGGCTATGGGATGGAACACCTGGTTGGTTGGTGCAGGGTCACCCGTCCTATCCGCTCCTCCCTGCAGGTGCAGCCTCTAACCTACTGCACCCCAATGTGGGACACAGGATTAGCAATGACCTTGGTCTGCACAGGGGCAAGTATGAAAAAGCATCCCAACCCCTGGCAGTGACCGTCAACATCACGTGTCATCACTTCTAGAAGCGGACACTGTCTGCAAAAATATGCCGTTAACTTCAGAAAGTGCCGTCACTTAGAAAAGACTGAGCTGAAAGTGAAATCACTGAACAGAATTAGTCCTGTTCTAACTCAAAGCAGGACAACATTGAGGTAGTAACTCCTCTGCCTCCAGCCTCCAGTGTCTGTTCCTTTTACAGCATCTGCCTCCAGTCTCTACGGTTAGTACATGAGTTTGATGGGGTTTTTTATCGATACGAGACACAGGTTGTGGTTTTTTTTTTAAACTAAGTGTAATCTCATCAATCACCAAGCACTGAGCAGGAAAAAGCGTTGCCAGAGCAGACTTACTCATCAGACGGGGGTGGCTCAAATGCTGCAGTTTTAGAACCAACTACCTGTAAGGTAGCGATGTAATAAGCACCATCTCCATCTGTCTTGTGTTCCTCAACCCAAGTGACCATGTGCATCCATGCTAGCTGGGGTGCCCTTCAGCACATCCCAGAGCCCCCCTGTTGATGTTCTTCCACAGCTCTGTACTCGAGGGCCTTCCCCAGGGCTGTGGGACTGCTCCAGACACAAACCAGTTGATGAATGGGGTCTTCAAACTGCTCAGCCAAATCCTGATCCAAAACTGAGCCAGCCACAACCTGCATTTTCCAGTAACTACCCCCCAGGTCAGACTGACAGACAGGAAAAAGCCTTTCACATCCGGATAACTTTAGTGACAAAAGACACAAAGTCTAGGGATGCTCCATGAGGGAAACCATGGAGTGAACAGCTCTGAAAAACCCCTCACAGCCAGCACAGCTTCTCTGCCATCTGATCAGGGTTTTCACTTATGCAGAGAAGGAAAAGGAGACAACAGATAGAGTTCCCTGACAGACACGATTCAGCTGGAATAGTTCAACAGCAGCTCCACCTTGGAGGCCAACTCCCCTTCTGGAAAAGCTACCCCCATGCCTCAGCAACTACGGCCCCTCCTGCAGCTCTGCTTCCTGAGTGGTTCCTGTTCCTCAGCTCACCGACGGGAAGAGCCAGCCCAGCACCCTCCCATTCACTGCCAGACAGTCTGGTTGCTGACACACTGCCTTGGACATGTCTACATTGGCCCTTGCTGTGCCGGCCAGACCATTCTGGATCCATGTGCTGTAACCAGAGACGGGCCGTGTAACCTTGTTTGAGCAGATGAGACATCGATTGCATGTCTGGTCCCATCCCTCTACCAACTCATCATCTGCTCTTTCAAACCACTGCAGGCTGAGGTAATTTGGAGCAGGCTCCTTAAAGGCTCAAGCTTTGAGATTGTTGTTGTGCTCCTCTGGGCGAACACGGAGTCTTGCAAAGCGTGTATTTATAGAGGCATCCTACCTTGAAAGGGAACATGATTAACAAGGTAGGAAGTGTGAAAATCATTTACTTTTAGGTAACTGTCATGTCAAACTAATACTTCTCATCATGAAATCCGCAGCTAACAGTGGATATTTATGTTTCATTTCTGGAAGCCACATGATCTAAAATTTTCTATTTTCACACAGAAATAAATAAACCATAACTAGGTTTCAGGACCCTTAGAATGCAGAAAAAAGCAACTGGAAGGCTGACTTGGAAGCACCCTCATGAGTCCAGACAGGAATGAGGAAATCTGAATACTTGCTTATGAGTCCCATGATTTTTAGCCTCTTCTAAATGTTTTGGGCAATGAATTTGGACTGCTTGAAACTGAAAATACTGCGGGGTGCCATTCTAGTGGGTCAAGAACGCCTCACAGTGAGCATCAAAAAATCCTACTTTTTCTTTAAAACACCCTCATATTGCCAGAACAATAAAAAAATATCTCGTATATATAAATATGAAGCTGGTCAGCTGTACTTAAAATATTCAAAGTCATTCTCTTCTTAGTACGTCTATCTTTAAGTCATAAAGCAAGGTTCGTTGGCTGCTGACATTCTTGAATTTCAAATAAAGAGGCTCAGCAAGGCCACTTGCTTTCTCCTCTGCATTCTCTTAAAAATGCCTTTACAATTATTTAAGGCAAGTTGTCTTTCAGCTCAATACAGAATAGAAACAAAGCTAAACAGCCCCCCACTGATAGTACTATAAATGCCATGTAGGTTCTCCTTTCAATCTCCAACTTTACGTTACTGCTGCCATTAATGGAGGCAACTCCTGATTTTACACCAGCTTCAGTGAAAACAACATCCGCCCCACACATACTTGATTTTTAAAATAAACAAAAAGAATGAAATTAATTGATTAGTGACATCTATGATAAAATAGATGGCTATCAAGTTTTTTCCCCACAGCTCTTGAAAGAAAGGAAACAGTTTTGACTACTTGGAAGTAAGAAAAATGTTGCCAAAACAGCTTTGAATATAAAACCGAGGACATGCAACCTACACAAACAAACAAACCAACCCCAAAATTGAACCAAACCAAACCTGAAACAAACCCATAAAGATAATTGAAACAAGCCAAGTGACAGTCAAGAGGATGGACATGAACATTCTTTGCCACTGAGAGCTATGATGGGACACGAATGATTCGGGCAGCCAGGTTTGTGCTAAACTGACGGGCCACCGAGGTTTGCTGAAAACACAACATGCAGGGTGTAGGCTATGGGACAAAGCAGCCTGCCTCAATCTGTCACCAATCCGCTGCACGTTAAAAGGTGATTATAGTGTGATCAGACTGTCCCTGAAAACCCGATCTGCACATTCCCAACTCCTGTATGCAATTTCTAGCGCCCAGCTCAGGATGCCACCAGTTTCCTCTGCAGTCTTGGACATTCCCAGCAACAGTCTGGAAAATAAATCAGCATTTGCAGCATCTCAAATCCGTGTCCTCACACCTTGGTGAAGTGGCTCATGTAGAGGATGAACAGAGTTCTCTAGTACAGTCTTGCTTTTGAATTTCTGCTGTCAACAGCTAGAGAACCGAGTCAATGACCAAAATGCAGATCTGGGGAGAGCAAGAGTCTCCACTGCTGTTTCACTAAGTCACGGTGAGAAAGAAAATGTGGCAAACTATGAACAATCGATTCAGTGTGACTTTTTACAGGTAAAACTGTTTCTTTCTTCTTAGTTCAATTAACTGTTTTGTTCTGTTTACAAATGTCCTTGTATTTTACCTACAAGAAATGAAAACAACACTTCATTCTGTAAAAAAAAAAGACTTAGGAAAAACCAGGTCTCTTCATCTTGAAACAATTCTTTTTCCAGTTATTAAAACTGTTGAAGAATTCAAGAAATTACTCACCCAGCTTTAGTCATTGGGCTTTGGGGAATGCACTGGCTTCCACTGCTGTCCCAGGCTCCCCTCTCTGCTGGCATTTCCTGAGACTTCGAGGTAAAGATCAAAATTGACTCAACAGTGGCTTACATGAAAGAAGAATTGTACTGAGATTAAAGCCTGGCTTTTTAAAAGACTGTTGGAATTGGAAGACAAGACACAGTAATTTGTTTTTTCAGAACATCAATTAAAAGAAAGCCCCTCACTGTATTCTTTCTCATGAAGTAGGCCAATCAACTGTTTGTTTTAAGGACACTTGAGTGTTGGAGAGGTTGTTTGTTTTCCAAGTTGGGTTTATTTATTGTTTGGATGAGGGTTATATAAGAAATAGATCTCATCCTTTCAGTAAATGTTGAGCAACCTGAACAAAAATGAAGTCAGGTATTATTTTTCTCGCTAACATCTTCTTAAATGTAACACGTTTTGATGGAGACTCCTCAGCCAGCTCTACCCTCTGCCCTTCCATAATTGGTTGAGTTACCTGGGAATCAAAATCAATTCCTATTAGAGAAAAAAAGACAGACTGCACAACACTGCGTCAGGCTGGCAACACATCGCACTGCTGTGACACCTCTGCTGCTGCAGCATGTCGAGACAACCCTCCTGTAAGGTAATATAAGTTTCTCATGCACTCCCAGGAGAAGGAGCTGGGGCAGCTCACTGGTGACCTCCTGCTGCGCCCAGCTCATCTGCTGGCAGCAGTCTGGGATCACCTCGCCTAACTCCTGTCCCTGGCCCTGCTGGGGGTGGTACTCAGAGGAGAGCATAGGAACAGGGTGTGAACAGACGGAGCCTTTTCCGGGCCGTGCCACAGCTTCCAGCAACCCACGCTGATGCTTTGATTCAGAGGTTTGACAACTGACACGTTATGTCAATATCGGTCATAAAGTCACCCAACCCTTTCACCAGCCTAACTGCAAGGTCTGACTCCAGACAATAACAAATTACAGAGGCTGGCTCCACGCACAGGGAAGGCAACAGCCTTTTATTCATTTTAAATTTACTGGCCGTTAATTTCATGGGGCAATGGGACAGAGTAAAACACCAGCAGGCTTCAGTTTTTGTCATACTCTTCACAGCCATAAACTTCTCTAACAAGTCCTTCATACATCTCTTACCTCATTTGTCTGCTCCTGCCATGGCCCCTCCCTGTCTCTATCCTGTCCCCTAAAGGATGAGATGATTGAGAATTCCTGCCTTCCGCTGAGGCTGAAAACGTCCCAACAAAACTCTTTTTAAATTGAATCTTCTTTCTATGACACAAAGTTTTTCACCGAATCTTTCTCCCAAAATGCCAAACAACAGAAAGGGAAATATTTTTACTTTTCCAGCTCACCAAGATGTTTTGGTCTACAGTGGTTTGCTGAAGTTGAGAATACCAGCGAATCCTCTAATCTGCTCACAACCTGCCCTGTCTAGATTACTGCTCTTTAGGAGGAGCCATGGTTCCAGTTGGGTCTATGAGACACCACTGAAGTTCAGTGATCAAACACAGGGTGGACAGCAGAGAGAATCTTCGCTTTCAGGACAGTCTCAGCTACTCTGAGAGCGACAACATCCTCAGTGACAGCACTAAGGAAAGGGTCATTTGGATCAAAGACCAACCAAAGCCATGGACAAGCCCCATGGGGACTGAAAGCAGCAGCGAGTCCCACAATGTGTCTTTTTCAGAGTCTTTGGAGGAAGGAGCAGGGTGAGTCCCCATGATGGCTCACAGTGAGCTCCCTGGGACAGTGCTTTCCCGATTTTCCAGCAGGCACGTTAATCTATAGGTGTGTAGCATTTATTCGTGTCATTTAGAACAGCAGATAAACACATTACCCAATCAAATGCTTTTTAGTGTTATTTACTTTATGTCCATATTCCTGCAGCACCCAGGAACCCAACTGCAACCCACCATACTGGGTGCCCTACAAATCCATGGAGAGAGGCACTTCTTGCCCCCAAAGGTTTCCAGCACGAACAGACTGTGAAGGGAGGTGTTGGGGGGCAGAAGGGCCATGGCAGACAGGGACCATCTGGCAGACAGGGATCCACCTCATGGCCATCAATCGTGGTTTTGTGAAGGGCTGAGACTCCTTGTACATTGTGTCCTACTGGTGCCGCAGCTTAATGATGCTTTTGAGCAGCTGTTGTACATACTATTTCTTTATCCCATTTTAAATCTTGCAGATTCAAACTATTGCCATTTCTGGCAGATTCTTCTCTGCTGAGCCCCTTCTCCAGCCAGGGTATGTGAGACAAACCTGCAGAACCCAGGGGGTAACAGATGGAGCTCACACCAGGAGCCTTAATGAGCTACATGAAGCAGATCCCATCAGCACAGTCCATTTGCTGGCTGCAGATCCCAGATATCCAAGCCAACCATTTCTGCCCATCTTTGACCATCCCCTTCCATTTGTTTTGTTAAATAATGGTGAGACTGGCTCCTGGCCACTGCCTCCCGCCTCTGCCAGCCTGCGATCCCAGCAGCTCCTGGGGAACCGAGCAGCCACCGACACTTGGTGACACCTGCTCACTGACGGATATGTTTGGGCAGGAAGAGCAGGTCAGCACGCACAGGCATGGGGCTCAGCTTCTGTTTTGATGTCTATTTATTCAGCCCAAACTAATGACCCGAGGATCAGTCCTCACTAACAGGTGATCCGTTCTTCCACGAAGCACTTTACTTCAGCTCAGCAGTTGGGCACAGATTAAAAAGGGCTCAGGCCACATTACAAAAATGCATAATTAATAAAAACAAATGAATTGCCCAGCTGAGGCTGAGTAACCTGCTGGTGGGAGACATGGATGAAGTAGAGCTGAGCAGAAACGTTCTTCTGGAATAAATTTATACCAAAAAAAAAAAGAGAAAATAAGGGATAAGGATCCTTGTGGGGGTATGTGGCTGGATGTGAAAGGGACCATGGCCTGAAGCCAGGGCAGTGTCAATCTGACTTCTCACAGTGAGAGCAGCAACAGTTATACCAGAACATTTGGGCAGAACCAATTAAATGGAGACTTTTTTCTCCTGTTGGTTTTATCTATCTCAATAATAAAAGAATCAATTTGGGGTTTTTCCCTTTCTTCTTTCCTTTATTTTCCTTAAACAAATAATCTCCTCCCACAAACACACCAACTCAAATGCCAAAATATCCCCAAACTTTGGCAAGAGGACAGAAACTCAGAAAACAGTAGAAATAGCTGCAGCAGTGACACATTTTCCAAGCTATGACCAAGCTGCACAGCTCCATTTGTCTATTGCTGGTCTTAATTACAGAAATAAAAGTCAACCCCCTGAGATACGTGACAGGAGAGTACAGTGCAAAAATCAGTATTGCAAACAAAAACGAAAATAATAAGCTCTATTTGAAGACAACGGCAGTGCCAATTGCAGTGCAAAATGTTTCAGAACTTTTTTTTTAAAAGGAAAGCCTTCCGTTTTATGCTGATGGTTAATGTTGCCCCACATTGCTCCAAAATGAAATCAGCTCGGCTCACAGGAGGTACCACGATGCGATGTCAGATGTCTGAGGGTTCGCCCTGATGCTGGTGTGGTCTCTAGAAGCCCAAGACTGAGGCACAAACCTTTGCCATAGGGCTTCTGGCCATCTGTCTCTCCAGACCTGGCCCAGGGAAGGATGTGGCTGTAGGACTCCATCCCTTGCTTCCCATGGTCTAGAGGGGCAGAAGTGTCCTTTCTAAGGCCCAGTCAGTGGCAGGGCTGGCTACAATTATGGGATGTTGGTAAAGGCAGCAGGCCAAGGCAGAAGAAAGCAATCACAGCTCTCCTTTCCACTTTTCCTGTGCCACAGCCCCCAAGAGCCACATGTCTGCTAATGCCAAAGGAAGGATGCAGGTGCTGTGGGGGAGCAGGGACTCCCAGCAGGAACAGCTGCTCCCAGTCTCCCAGCCAGCAGCGAGTCCTGCTCCCCAGCATCTCCCCAGCTGCTCTTCATCCCAGGTACCGTTGCCAGGTACCATTCTTGCTCCTGCACTCACAGAAAGCTGGGACAGCTCCTGGACATTGCTGTCACTGCCATCACAACCGCAATGATGGAAGGTTTGTCCACAGGACCCAGTCTTTCCAGCTTCAAATCCCACCAACCTCTAATAGCCAGCCATGCTTCTCCCAAGGAACCCCTCTTGAAGGGCTGCACAGTCGCTTTACAGATGCTCGCCCAAAAAACCCACGCCTGTAAAATAAATTCAGGGCATCAACTGCTGGAAACTAGCTGGGCTGAAGGGAACTCACTTCCAGAAGATAACTGAATGTGGCTGCCTGCCCAGTTCCAACAAAGGATGGATTTTGTAAAGCCAGCTAGAACTCTGCCATCCATTAGGAGAACTACAAAGCAGAACATTTTAAAGTTAATTGGTTTTGCAATTAAAAGATACACAGAACATGCGACACAATTAATTTTACATAAACTTGGTCGGGAATTAAACGCAAAAGCACTTGGTTACTTCTTTAAATGAAGCATATGTTTGTTTCCACCAGCAGCAGCTTCTCTGCATACCAAAACAGGCGGCACTGAAACCCTCACACAGAACGGCAGCCAGGCTCTCTCTGCACCAATGTATTCCCCAAAGGCCGTGATGTTCTGGAGATGATTCGATCTGGTGCTCGAAGGGCAGTTTGGAAAGCCAGCAGAACTGCACGGACATGGAGCTGCTTCCTGCTCCTTCGCAGTGGGAAGCATAAATCAGCATGGTTTGATTGCCAATCCAGCGGCCCATGGTTTTCAGCTGATAATGACGTTCAGTTGTTCAGTACTGAACAGCCAACCAGCTGCTTCAGAAGTTCAGCTGCTGACAAAGCTCCAAGTCTGAACTTTCAATGCACAAGCTGCTTCTCACCAAGGTAGCAGTAGAACACACCAAGCCATCTGCGTGTTGGGGAGCTGGGTGGATCTGGAAAGCCCTTGTCTGCAAATTTCTTCTTACTCAGCACCGTGTCTGGTCCCAGGTCCTGGCACAG
Organism: Buceros rhinoceros silvestris; assembly: GCF_000710305.1. Classification (NCBI taxonomy): domain Eukaryota; kingdom Metazoa; phylum Chordata; class Aves; order Bucerotiformes; family Bucerotidae; genus Buceros; species Buceros rhinoceros. The sequence goes on along the minus strand of NW_010432672.1, from coordinate 12,224 downwards.
CTCGGACTCCCCACGCTACTGCAAACCTGCTGCAAGACTTACTTCATCCACCGTGTTTCTGCCTGTGCTAACCCAGGCTCAGAAAGGCAGCTCTGCTGGCGGCTGCGCAGCACTGTGCACCGCTCGGGTCACATTCTGACTGCGGCTCTTCATAACAAGAACAAGCCGCTAACGGCAGGCCTGGAGAGGTTTCAGCAGAGCAAGCTCTCTAGGTGTGCTAAAGCTGCCTGGTCTGAGGAGCACAGGCTTGGACTGTGGTGAGATGAAGCTCCCTGAAACCAGCCTCAGCAGGGTACAAATCCCACTGGGCAAGGGGCAGGCGCTGACAGCAGCTGCTTTGGTAAGGACCCGGGGCTGGTTTTTAAAGCAGCCCTGCACTGCCTTCCCCCAGCAGGGTTGCAGCTGGTGTTATATCAGTGCCTGTAAGAGGAAAATTAGACCCCAGGGATGCATTGCACAAAACTCTGGAAGACCTCCAGCCCTGGGAGAGGGTTGGAAAGCTGCCCCGAGATGCTGCATGTGTCCCTGTGAGCAGGAGGCATAGGTAGAGATAACCACGCTGTTCCAAGAGCCCTGCCAGCATGTTCAACACGGCACTGCAGCTTTGCAGAGGTTGTATAAACATTTCCTTTCGTGTTGACTAGAGCCCAGCAGCTACCAGACAGGCTGGCAATGGCAAGCCATGCCCAGGTCGGTGGTAACAGCTCATTAATCAGTCAATCAAATAGAAAAACTTGATTCTATTGGGCTCCAAAACTCATTTTTAAAATTTCTGCAGCTATTTAAGTCTTCACCTTTCATTCATTCCTGTAACAGCAGAATTAGGCCCAGTATTATGGCTATTGTGTGGACAAATTAGGGTGGTTTTTTTGCAAATGCATACCAGTGCCAGAATCTGTGTTCCACAAAGACAGAATTTCAGGGACCGCTTTAAGGTCTTCGGGGGAGTAATTGGAAGGGAAACATTGGCACATCACCATTTGTCACGCTGTGTCTCGTATGAAGTGCTGGAGAATGCAAACGCTGGGAAATTTATCTCTTCTTTAAAGCACGTTAAATATGAACAAAGCCAGATAAATTATTTTCGCAGAGCAGAAAATGATGGAAGTTTCAGGGGAATCATGATTATTCACACATATGGATGAAATATTAGGAAAAATTTAGGCAGGAAAACCTCTAGTGGCAGATGAATTTCTGATCAGTTAAAATGTGCTGCTTAACACAAGAAAACATGTATGTCAGAAACAGACCTAACATCACCTAAAATGTTCCAAGAGAGTTAAAACCAAACCAGCACACTCCACTCTGCACTGAAACAAACCTTCTGGGTTTCATGAGGCTTTCAAAAAGAGGAGCTGTTTGTTTTCCTTTTGTGGGGGTCTGGGTTTTTTTACCAATTCACTTTGAAAAGTCTCGTTTCTGCAGAGGTGTGAGGGAGGCTGCTGTGAAAATGTTTCCTCCGTGCAGAAGGAAAGAGGATGAGCCCAGGACACAGAGAGCCCATGGCCTGGAGAGGCTGAGGGAGCCAGAGGTGTTGGGGTAATAGGATCTGATCTGAGCATCTCACCGAGGCACTGAGACAGCATCAACCTTCCAACTGCCAGGACTGTATCGCAAAAGCACTAAAAAGCCCTGGGAGAGAGTGTTCATCTCACCAAAGCTGCCTATCGCCCTCCAAAGAGGCTGGTCTCCCATCACCCTCATTAAGCAGTAATCTGCAGAAATTAACCGCAGCTCCGTGACACGGAGCTCTGGTTTTCACAGACTGCCTCACAGGGCAGCGAAGTCAGAAGCCAGCAATACCTTAATTTTTCCACTCCCTTCAAGAGGTTTTATCTACCGAGGAGGTTTCGGCAGCAGCTGACAGGGAGATGTTTCTCTCTTTTGTATTTGTGCCGCCCGTCCATCACCCGTCTGTCAAGGCAATGCAAATCCACCACGTCCTGCTCCGCTGGTGGCTCTTTCACTTTGAGCAGATCTGATTAGGTAAAGACGAGAAGTCAGAAGAAAATAAGCCACCAGAAATGATGGGGTTTGGACAGCACTCAGGGCCAGAAAAAATGCTGGCAGTAGGGGCAGACGCAAGGGATGTAATTGCAGTAGTTGGAGAATCTGAAACACTCTGAGCTGCTCTGCTGCTGCTTCGTGTGGAGACAGGGCAAGTTCTTAAAATATTCTGCCCTGGCCACCTGCGATCCCCGACCCCGCACAATGATGGAACTGACTGCTCAGCTCGTCTGGTCATCCACATCCCACGTGTGGCTGTTTTGAGCAGTAGCGATGTTTTACCGAATAGAAGTTTTTCAGTATCCAAGCTGGAGAAGACGACAGCAGGTTCTCCCAGAGCCTGGTTTCATACTGACTCAACCACCCAGAATCCAATATATGCAGCAGAATGGTAGGCTGCAGCTTCACGAAGGACGTGAAAGGGGAAAATTAAGATAGAATACTTTTTTTTTTTCCAGCATGAGTAACTAAGCACTGGAACAATTCACCCAGAATGCACTAGATTTTCCATCACTTCGAGCTGTTAAGTCAGGGCACAATAAACATATTCAAGTCTTTATGAATGAAAACATCATTTTGGACAGATCGTCTCTTCCCACCCCATCTCAGAGCTGTAAAGGCAGCTTGGTTGAAGGAAATAGTTGGTGTCCTCACTTTTTAAAGAGGGGAAAATAGAAAGGAAATTTCAGAACAAGATGAACTGAAAATGTTCCACTTTAAAATGTCAGTGAAACTCTCTCCATTTTTGATGGATTAAGAGATAGTTTAAAATCAACAGTTCAACCAGGGGCCAGACTCCTCCCAGCAACAGGATAAAGGGCAATGGGCACAAACTGGAACATGGCAAGTTCCACCTGAATATGAGGGATAAATTATTGACTTAGAGAAATGAAGCCCTGGCCCAGGCTGCCCAGAGCAGCTGTGGAGTCACCTGCTCTGGAGAGATCCCAATCCCGCCTGGACACGACCCTGGGCAACCTGCTCTGGTGACCCTGCTGGAGCAGAGGGGTTGGACCAGAAGACCTCCAGAGCTGGTCCCTTCCAAGCCCATTCTGTGGTTAAGTCACAGCTGACTTTGGCCTCGAGGCTGACGTAAAATCTCACACCCAGGGCAGCTCAGGGCACCAGGCGATGCCCAGAAGCTGGCTGGATATGTCCACTACGTCCATCCGCATGGGCTGTTCCAGGCACTGCGCTGCAGCAGATGCCACCACATCTGGCCGTGATGAGTGCCTGGCCCGTGCTGCTCTCACGCTGCCAACACTTGCTGTTGACTCGCTCCAATGGCTTGGACAGGCCCGTGACAGGCAGTTAATGAAGAGCAGCGTGTCTGTGGGCCACACCAGGAGAAAGGAGGCAGCAGAGTGAAACAAAACCCAAGCGCTTCGTTCCCAAAGCAGAGACTCAATCCCTCCGGACCCAGCGCAGGTCCCAGCATGCTCCTTCCTCCAGCTGTTGCCTCCTCCACAGCTTCCAGGTCTCCCAGTGTTTCCACAGTGTACCCCCAGCACACAGTGTTTGCACGTCCCTGCCGCAGCCCTTCCCACCCATTGGGGCAGGAGCATTGTGGAGCAATTCACAGCGGTGCCTTTTTCCCTTCAAATAACTGGTTGCTACATAATTAGCTCTTTTGTTCCTGATACACAAACTCTGCTAGTTAATTACAGGCCACCTTGCCAGTGGTTTTGCAATTCTCTCAGGGTCTGGTTGCTGGGAGGCACATTAAGTAGCTGGGAGGAAAGGAAGGCTAGAAAGCTGCTAAGAACAAGATTTTAAAAAACCCTCCTGAGTTGTCTGCGAGAGCTTTTATTTTCTGAGTAGCCCCAACAGCTGGTGCTTCCATTGTGCCTGGCAGATTTGTCAGTCTCTAGGCATAAAGATCAGGAACACCACAATCCTAAGGACTCTTTTCACGAGCTTTGCACACAAAACAAAGATACGAGTTTAAAATAAAAAAAAAAACAGACCGAGCAGCTACCCAGCTGCAGTCTGTGAAAGTGCTTTTGGTTATTGACCTGTGCTGTATTTACCTCACAGGGGCAGCCAGCCTGTTTTAATCTCTTTTTTTTTTTTTTCCTTTCCCTCCAATGAAATGGAAGAAAGGATTTTTATTTTTTAAATTTCTTAGATACCTCTGCTTTCAGTGGGGTGTCAAGAAAAGCTTCACGAAGAGCGGACAATGCAAAAATCCATCATTGCAAGAGAAGGAAGCAGGGTGGTAGGGAAGGGGGATGAATGCGAAGGTTTTAAATCATGCCAGCACCCGGTCCTCTTCCTCCAGCCTCTGCGTGCGTCAGAGCCGCCTGCTCCCCTCCTTCTGTCTGGGAGAACTGGGGGAATCTCTGCTAAAGCCTTTGGGACACCTCGCTCTGCCCCAGCTATCATCTGCAAACTGCAGCAAGTCCTGTAAGATCTGAAAAACTCCACAGCAAAAGTTCTGCATCCATGACCCTCAGCCTTGGTCACTGCCTTGCTCGTGCTCTGGGCTGTGCCAGAGCTATGGAGCAGAGGGTAAGGACCACGGTAAAGGCATCGGGAGGTAAGAGGTGCCAGAGCACAAGAAATCATTACATTGTTGTGGAATTTGGGGTGAAAAGCGGACTGTCTGTTCTCTGGAGAGGAGGTGCCCCCCCAGACAAGAAGATCTGTTGGTACGAACAGGGCTGTGCCACCCACACATGGTATCAGGGAGAAACCGCTTTTCCCCAATTTTTTTTTAATAGGAAAAAATTATTTTTTCGCCTGAATTTTTAAAGTTTTATAATTTAAAGGCACTCAGTAAGTTAGTTGTTTTTTTAAAAAAACCCTGAAAACAAAAACTCTTTTCAGAGGAAACCTGGTTTTCTTTTTTCACAGAGAGAAAACACATTTTCCACTGAAAAGTGGTTTGGGTAGAAAGTTATTGCTTCTTACAAATGCCAGTGCATCCAGATTCAGTGGGAAGCACACCTTGCAATGACAGCATCTCCTTGATTGGTTCAGAAAACTCCTTGGTGAAAAATGAAAGCTCCATATGTTTTCTTCAAGGAAAAAAAAAAATCAACTCTCAAAGAAGAAAACAAAGCCACCTACAGCCAAGGCCACCAGTTGAAAAGATTTCATTACAGCTTTGCTGAAAACTTCTTCACTTCCAGGTCTCGGAACAAGAGGTCTCCGCGTGAGCCTGCTTTAACGTACCCTCTTTAGAGTGAGAGCCAGTTGTACACATTTATGGCCACCGGAAAATGAGATTATGAAAGATTTATGCATTCAGAAAAGTGCTGTACGAAGAGAAAATTAACTTTTAGGAGAGTGGCAAAACTACTGAAATGCACCTGATTTTCACGGAAGTTCTTAATGAAGAATTCTTGCCTTTGGTCGTATTACAGCTCCAAGCAGTTTCCACTTTCTCTCTCTTT